>NC_142609.1:25594631-25659052 GCF_041222555.1 Hakea prostrata | reverse complement strand
TTGAGAAGATGGTTAATGGAGGCTTGAAAGCTAAGTACGGTAAGGTTGAGGGATTCCATCTTATTGAAGGTGCTCAGGGATGGATTCATTATCAAATTCGGTAGAGCGAGAGATATGAATGTTGTCCTCTTCTCTCAACCACAGTGTACTGAGAAATCATGTTGTCTTTATGCAACCTTGGAACCAACCGATTCGGGCAAATCTCTCCCCCTTCAACTTTGGTATTGCCGTGGGTTCGGATCACAAACCTTCATTGGAGTCTGCATCAATCTGATATTCTATTAGATCTATTCTCCACAGATTGGCCATGTGCTCGATTTAGAGAATCCTGAAGGCCCAGTTGCCTCAAATAACCTCCCAGCAGCTGCATTGCCATCCCCCTCAACCTAGACCTGCGTCACATCGGTCATCTTTGAGATCACCCCCAAAAAACATCTAGTCATTTATTTCAGCTTTGAGTACCTTCCCACAAATGTATGTTCAAATTGTATCGAAATTGGCCACAAGAGCTTAGGACTGTCCCTTTAAAACCACAAAACATCTCACACAATCCATATCCTCATCTAAGGCTGCTGAGAACCTCAAGTTGCTCCTTCCTAAACCTGCCATTCCACTAGAAGAGCGAGCCCTATAACTGGAAATCTGCAAAATATATGATGATCTCTTTCTTGGCACCACCCCTTTCAACCCCACTGATCTGAATGACATCCCAAACCCACCCATTGAGGCAAACTACACTAAGGAAAGACAGATTTGCACTTTGAAAGCTTTCCTTTGGATGTCTCACACTTTCAACCTTGAAATCCCTAGGTACCATGCCATGAATGACCCAATTCCTATCAACATCATCAGACCTTTGAAGGATAATGATCAATCCAAAGATACTTATCCTATTGATTTCGATTCCATGGAATTTTCCATCACTCAACCCTCCAACTACAGCCCTCAACCCACCACACACCTTACTCTTGCAACACAACCCATGCCTCATTCTATCTTCACCCCCCCCCCCCCCATCCTCCATATCCCCACTCTTTCAACATTTCAATCGAATGGTTCAACAAGCCCAAAATGTTGGATTCACCCCTGTCCCTATAAGTGAGCATAATACATTGTCAATCAGCAACACCTGTAACATGCTCAGCTGAAAGGATACTCCTACTCAGCACTCTCCCACTCTGATCTCCTACAAAAGAAAATGCACCATTCATGAAGTAGGGGAATCATCTGATAATCCTGAAGCTGACTTGAAGAACCAGAAACTCCTTCAACCTGATTCTGAGGTCTTGATGGCAAACCGGAAATTGCCATCCATGGAGCCATGATTGCCTATTGCTTGAACTGTCGAGGTCTTGGCCAAACCTCGATCCAAAGGGAGATCACTAGAAACATCAAGAAATTCAGGCCATCTTTTGTTTTCTTATCTGAAATTAAGAGTAGTTCTATATGTCTTGAATCTTTCTCTAGGAAATTGGGTTTTGATTCCTTTGTCTCCTCTCCCCCTCTCCACAATAGTGGAGGCCTTTTATTATGTTGGTCATCTTGGTCGGGTCTTACTATTTTGTGGTCATCGAATGGTGCATTCATGCTATTGTATCTTATTACTCTAATCAATGGACTATGACCTTTCTTTATTTGAGTTCCTACTATAGCACTAGGAAATACCAATGGCACACATTACATAACCTTTCTCAATTCGTTGAAGGTGCTTGGATTTTAGGAGGGGACTGAACTCCTATTTATCCTACAATGATAAACTTGGGGGTCTCCCACTTCGGCAGCATAGAACTTCTGATTTCCAAGACTTCACCTATGCTACCAATCTTTGCCCCATACAAGCTCATGGCATGAAATACACTTGGTGTAATAAACAAAGGGGTAAAAGAAGGGTTGAGGGAATACTTGACAGATTCATGGCTAATCCCACTTGGCTTAACACTTTCCCGTGAAGCCTATGTTCAACATTTTCTGAGTCACTAAATTTGACCATTGTGCACTTATCCTTCATATAGACCCCCAACCATCAAATTCAAAAAACCATTTAGATTCGAAAAATTCTGGATTCTTGAACCATCTTATCTTGACATCACATCTGCTGGTTGGAAACTGGGCACTAAAGGATCCCCCTCGCACATCCTCGCTACCAAACTTAAACACCTCCAACAGCATCTCAAACATTGGAACTGGTCTCATATTGGTGACCTACATAAAAAAGAATCTCAGATTTGTTTGGACATTGACAATCTCATGAAATGTCCAACAAATCATCGAGATTTAAATTGGGAGATTACAGAAAATAAACTTCTTGTTACTCTCCGATTGACCCTCAATCAGATTGATCAAAAATGGCACCAAAAATCCATAATGCAATGGTACCTTCATGGTGATAGAAACACCAAGTTCTTTCATTTGACCACTATGAAAAGGAGAGCTCGAAATAGGATCAGATCGATCAACTACAATGGTACTACATGTGATGATCCCTTACTCATTGAGTCAGCTTTTCTTTCACACTTTAAAGCTGTTCTCTCATCTACAAACCCCTATTTTGATGAAACATTTCTTGATCCCATTAGAAACAGAATATCAGCTGATCATCTCAACACTCTCAACTCTCCCTGTTTCGATGAAGAATACACTCCACCATTCTCAGCATTCCTAGTCATAAAGCTCCTGGCCCTGATGGCTTTTCGAATGGATTCTACCACTCCTCTTGGGATATCTGCAAAAAAGAAGTCATCGATCATGTCAAATGTTTTTTCAAAACTTTTACTTTCACTCAAGCCATCAACCATACCTTCATTTCACTCATTCCCAAAGTCGATATCCCTTCTTCTGTGAATGATTTTAGACCCATAAGCTTATGTAATATTACATATAAAATCATTACTAAGATTATGGTTAATAGAATCAAACAAATTCTGCC
This sequence comes from Hakea prostrata, assembly GCF_041222555.1. Classification (NCBI taxonomy): domain Eukaryota; kingdom Viridiplantae; phylum Streptophyta; class Magnoliopsida; order Proteales; family Proteaceae; genus Hakea; species Hakea prostrata. The sequence goes on along the minus strand of NC_142609.1, from coordinate 25,656,126 downwards.
CAGCATTATATCTTTCAACCAGAACGGATTCATCAAAGGAAGGCATATTCAAGACAACATCCTCATTGGACATGAGGTTATGCACAAGGTCAATCAAAGGAAAAAGGGTAAGAGAGGTATCATGGAAATTAAACTTGATATGAGTAAAGCCTATGACCGACTTGAATGGTCTTTTGTTAAGAGAGTGCTTCTTGCTTATGGCTTTCCATCATCTTGGATTGATTGGATCATGTTTTGCATTACTACTCCATAACTATCCATCCTCATCAATGGTAAACCCTCCAATTATTTCAAACCTGAAAGAGGTCTTAGGCAAGGAGACCCCCTCTCCTCCTACATCTTTATTCTTTGTGCTGAAGTCCTCTCCAGCCACATCGAACTTGCTAGATCAAAGAAAAAAAATCAAGGGCATAAAGCTGTCCAAGGGTGGTGAGAGTCTATCACATCTTGCTTTTGCTGATGACCTCATTCTTTTTGGTCAAGCAAATCACAAAGAGGCATCCAGGTTTCATAAGATCATTGATCTTTCTTGTGCCGTGCATCCGGCCAAGCCCTCAACACTAAAAAAACCAGAGTTCATTATAGCAAAAGCACCCCGAACCGAATCAAAAAGCAACCTCTCGAGCTATATAATATGATTCCCACATCTGATATGGACATTTACCTTGGAATACCTCTCTTCAGTGGCAAAATCAAACATAAACATTGTGAGGGTCTTAGTGATAGAGTAAACAACAGGCTTCAAGGCTGGAAAGCTAAATTACTTAGCTATGTAGGTAAATCAGTACTCATCCAAGCTGTCTCTCAAGCAATGCCGAGCCATTATATGTCATGTTTCTTGATGCCAAAAAAAACCATCCTCTCTTTGGAGCAATCTAACAGAAATTTTTCTGGTCAAATGGAGAAAAGGATCACATTCACACCATCGGATGGAGTACTATTTGCCAACCTAAGAGATTTGGTGGTTTGAATATTAAGAACCTTGAGGCTTTCAACTTTGCACTTGTTGCAAAAAAAGTGTGGGAGCTTATAACCGAGAAGGACTCCATGTGGTTTCGGGTTCTCAAAAATAAATACTTCAAGAACTGCTCCTTTCTTCAAGCAACCACCCCCCACAATGCATCTTGGGGGGTGGAAATCCCTCATCAAAGTTCGTGAGATGTTGCTCAATAACATCTTCTATCAAGTTGGAAATGGTGACAGCATTAATCCATGGTGTTCTAGATGGATTAATCCTCAGATGAATCAGCTATACATGAATCCCCTCCCACATGATGCACCGACCAGAGTCTCTTATTTTATTGATCATACTACTTCTACTTGGCGCAGTGACCTTATCTTCCAATGGTGGGATACTGATATTGCAAATGCCATTTTATCCATACCTTTGACACAAAGTCACATCTATGCAGGACAGGATCATATGGGACCAAACTAATACTGGTCATTTCACAGTTGCCTCAGCCTACAGATTATTCAGCACCAGAGACCACAAGCCAGATCCAACTCCATGGTTAAAGCTATGGCACCTCCCACTGAATCCTAGAGTTACTCACTTCACCTGGAAGCTACTTCATCAGAGCCTCCCCTCCCCGAATCTTTTATCCAACAGAGGATGTAAAATTCTGGATAAATGTTGTTTATGTTCATCTGATACTGCAGATCTTAATCACATCTTCCTTAATTGTGACTTTGCCAAACAGGTTTGGGGTTGTTTCAGAATCTGCTAGTAGAAATACAATGTCGATATTGATAAGCAGGTCTCATATTGGATCAGTTCTGCTTCCAAGCTACCTCAAGAAGAAACTTCTTTAACTCTTCATCTCACTACCTTATGGATCATCTGGTCAAATTTCAACAAGGCAGCTCATCAGAATCCACATAAATCACCACGACAGATATGGAGGCTTGCTCATCACCTGAATGCAGAATCTCATAAGATGCTCAACCACAGAAGGAAGAAAGTGAAGTTGAAACCAAACATTTGCTGGTCCCCTCCTCCGCAGGACTATATTAAGTTCAATATCGATGGATCTTCTAGACTGGATCCAAATGGTATGTTATTAGCTGGCGTTGGAGGTATTGCCCGAGATTACCTCGGCCATACTTTGTTATGCTTTGCAATATCAAAACACAACTTATCAGCTCTCCAAGCAAAAGCCGAAGCTCTCAGATTCGCACTTCATCTTGCTATCAAGAACAAATATAGAAGGGTTATTTTTGAAGGTGACAATGAAGCTATCATCAAGCTCATAAATCACAAACATGACCATGACATGACCATGACCCCTGGAAGATCAAGCTCCTGCTGGAGGAGATCAGATTTCTTAAACTCCAATTTGATGCCATCATCTTCATCCATACATTAAGAGAAGGAAACCATGCAGCTGACAGGCTAGCCTCCCTAGCTGCCTCTCACTCTTCTTTAAATTTTATTTCTGTCAATCCCCCTCCCCATCTGAACTGGAACCTGTATTTTGATGCTTGTGGCTGCCCCTTCCCTAGGGGATTTCAATTTAAATAAATTCCCAGGTTCACCAAAAAAAATAAAAAAATCACAAGTTAGTGGATTGATCGATGAGACCAACTAAGTCAATTAGGAGGCTCGACTCCATGTCCTCGGGAAACGATGATAAGAGGTCAAGGATAAACTGATAACATCAAATAGGAAGGGCTTGAGCCCAAGAGCACCAACACCATAATAGGAAAGGAAACAGGGGCAAGAATCGTGTCCATGAAATTCTAGGGATAAGGCCCATGTAGGCAGCATGCCCACTAAGGAGAGTTCTAATCCAATTGGAAAACTGAATATTGGCTAGCTTGGATGATAGGTCCATGATGGGGAGTATGATTCAAATAAGAAAACTAAATTTCAAGCCAAGACTCACCTCATCAGGGACACTAGTGTGTCGAGCAGAGGATAAATTGCAAACAATCCAATAAGAACAATCTTAGATGGGATAGCTTAACATCAATAGGAGGTACCTACTTCAATTAGACATGTTTGAAATCCCCCATTATCCTAACCTAAAAATCCATATTTGAAGTCCAAAAACCCAAAATGCGAGTAGAAAATAATTGTGGGCCATCCATGTAGAGACCGTTGGATTGAAAGCTGAGCCAATAGAATTAGAAGGTGGAGATGATGAACCTGGAGTTTTGCTAAGTGTCGGAAGAAGAACTAACTCGAGTATTGATGGATTGGGAAAGTGGATTAAGAGTTCACAATTGGTACTATTGGAAGGTCCCCAAGATCAGGTAAGACCCTCTTGATGTGTGTATTAAGTGTTGATGTAGTGCCATGGAGCTACTACCCTTGAAACTCACTCTTGGAACAAATTCCAGGGGTAGGGTTGATTGGGTAGGGCAACCCAAGCGACCCTAGCTGGTGCCCTCGGATGAAAAGGGGTATTTTTTGGTTTTGTGTTACAGACCCCTACTTAATGCTATTTTCACCCCAAAACGAATTATTCTACTCCTAGCCGTCAAAGAAGTAGTTTCGGAGAAGGAGAAAATTGCAATGATCATCTGTAGAGCGTTCCAAGTTCTAACCGCAAGATCGAAGGTTAGTTAATTCCTCCTTTCTTCTAATTCATATCTTGTCTTCTTTTGTTGAAGGAAAAACCTTGTGGGAAGATCAATTGAATTAGGGGGACCTTAACCCAATTTTGATCATGCAATACAAGATTCTCTAATCACTCTGTTATGCTTATTTTCTTCACAGATAGATTGGAGAGACCTCTTTAATGCTATGCTTGATTATTGTTTGGATTCAAGTTTTAGATTTGCTACTATAGTTAGACCTTGTTTTGGGGAGTTTTTGGGAAGTACATGTATATTATTATCACCAAGCTCTCCACTTACTTTTAAGTCTCTAACCGAATTATCTGATTAATTAATTTAAAGGGATTGAAATATTTAGTCATCAGTTCTTGTTTGTTGAAAACCTAAAACTCAGCAGGTTCCAAGGCTCCAAGAAACTTCACTCAACAAGAAAACAAAGAGACATCGATTTAAAAAAGAGAAAGGGAAAGTGAGAAGTTATAAGCGCCAACACGAAACAAAGAAAGAAATGGTGTGACAATTTCCTCCAACAACGGGGAAACTAAGAAAATTATAGAAGAAAGAGACATTGTACTCCAGGTCAAAATGGACAAGTGCATGGAGAACACTTTATTCTTCACCCAAAAATAAATAAATAAATAAATAAACAAACATTTTCATGAATATGTGGTGGATTTGCATAGGATTACTAATTGCAACTTTGCAAGAGGAATGAAAAGTTGAATTTTGGCTGATCTCAAATTTGAAATTTTCAACCGTTAAGCGAGTGTGATTTTAGAACATCAGATAGCGCATGTTGGTGAAGATTTCAATTCTGACTGCTCATTTTTCATTGGTTGAAATCAAAATTTCTATCGAGATCTCGATCCAACAGCTCACGATATCTCGCTTAATGGCTTAGCACATTAATGGCAATGAATTGAACCCAAACAAAATCACTCAAATCTTATGGTGGCCCTCTTGCTACCCCCTCCCCCAACCAAAATAAAGGGTAGAAAAGGAAACAAAGAAAATTCTTAGTGTGTTATTTACATAAAGACTTGGTTAGAGAGGATCTTCACTCCCTTCTCATAGCTAAAGATCCCTTTTTTTACCAGCTAAATAGCTCAAAATCCTATGTATACTATTATCATTCACTTTGAATCTGCTTTTGCCAATAGTTCAGGTAGTGGCATTGTAGATGGTCCGTCTTTGATTCCATTCTATCGCTAATGAACATCAAAACACCACAATAATGCTAAATCACAAATAAGAAGTTCTTAAGTACCTTGATAAATTAATTTCTTTAGTTCATCTCATTGAAATTTACTTAAAGAAAAAAATTAATATTACGATTCTAAAATCATATTTGGTGATACGTGCATCTGCACAGTGAAGTTTTTTTTTTTGGTGGGTGAGACGAAGTTTACTATATATCTATAACCCACGAAGTTCCTCTTGTTTGTGTTGGCGGCTTCTTAGGTTATATATATAGTTAAGTATTTTTTGGTTTAGGAATCACGAATCTCACACCACAACCAGTGCATCCAAGCTACCTAATTAACATTGTAAGGTTAGTATTACCACACCTAGACATGTAAATGGATAGTCTAAATTCGCCTCCAAATTTGCATTTGTATTCGTTTATGGGTATCAGTATCTGAAAATTTTCTTATTGAAAAATATATGTATCCGTCCGTTAGGCAACCGGATTCGGATTTAGATAATTGCTTATCGGATCGGATAATATCCGGATAGAGTAAAGTATTCGACATTTTTGCTTTGAAAATTGATGATAATTGGATTCAGAAACCGGAATCGGTAATCATATAATCGAAAATAAAAAAAATTATCAAGTTAGAGTTAAGTATTAAACACTTTTCTCAAAAACGGGTTGATAATCAGATTCGGAAACTGATAATCGGTAACCAGAAATCGTAAATCGAAAAAAAATAAAAAATGACAATCATCAATCAATAATCGGATAGTTTTACGGATTGAATTATTATCGGATATTCAATAAAGTTTTGGATTCGAATTTGGATACTTCTCTAAATTTATGCCGGATTTGGATTTGAATTTAGATAGCGGTTTTGCTAATCGGATTCAAATACTGGTGTATCCGAGCCGAATCCAATTCATTTACAAGTCTAACCACACCCAACACCAACTTAATCAAGTATATCAACCAAAAGTGATTTCAACCAGATACTTGTCTAATGTGTGTCAATGCCAACTAATTTTGCACCAATACCATATTAGTGTCAATGGTGCCATTACAATAGGGTTGGGTTGGGTTGGGTATGGCTATTAAAAACCTTGATCCCCACACTAAATACCCTAATCATGACCCTAACCTTGTTAGTTTAGCTACTAGGCTACAAACACAAGGTAAACCTTGATGACAAGACAATAAAACCATCCATGGTTCCATATTTTTTTATATATATTTACCAAAAATATCGTATAGAATGGTAGGGTTTAGAAGGCCTGAGCTAGGATTTCTTAGGATGAATTCTCATCCTGACCCTAGGGTTAAGATTTTTACCCAAAATCCTGTTCGGGTTTAGGGCGACCAAGGTAGATAAGGACCAAACCTACATCATAATCAATTGTGGTTGATGCAAATTTCCTGAGCCAATCCACAAGTAAGGTGTCAAAGTGGATTTGATCAAGTCACTTTTGGGATGTACATAAGTGAATCAGAGTTGCATTAATTTGTATATGCCTTGTATTCACCTGGTGACACATGCACGAAGGCAAAACCTTGTGAAACAGTTAATGCAACCATTATTGAGAATTATAAATTAGGATACGGACAAACCAATTTAACTTAAAGCTTATGCAACGCCACTACAATAAATCTTCTTCCCTCGTCTCCCTTGGCTTCACTATCTAGTCCATTGTCATTAGATTCAGAGTAGATGTTTTGAATCGTCTGTCTGTTTCATGGTGAGAGATTTGCCTCTCAGAATTGAACCTAATGATGAAGCCAGGGGTCACGATGTGAATGCAAGTTAATTCCTAGGTTAGCATTTTATTGCACTCTCTTCTATGTTTTCTTTCATTGAATTTGCGCAATGGAGGATCTAATCAATTCTTTTTTTTTTGGGTAATCGGATCTAAACAATTCAAGTAAGAAGGTTTGTGTTTTTTCCATCCTAATATTTATAAGTTTTGGGTTTCGAATTGTTTTTCATTTTTCTATCTTTACAGCACTTTAGTGTAATCAAGATTTGATTTTGAAGGATTTGAAATTTTGATATATTGGTTTTGTCTACGATTTGATGCATCAATATTGTCAAATTTAAAATTTTTGGGTTTCATTTAATAACAATAGCTGATTATTGATATGGTTGCATAGTTGCATTTCAACTCTGCAATATGGTATTATCCCTTTTTTTATTTTTATAAATCTACTTTTGCACGGCTAACTTCATCTATTATGTTTTACCAAAAAACAAAATCTTATGCACTACAGTTTTTTTTTTTTTTTTTTTTACCCATCATGGGTTTTGATGACTAAAAGGTTGTTTTGTCCTTCTAAAAAAAAAACAACTTGTTTGTCTTTTATTTTCCCTTTATTTATTGGTGAATGTTGCAATTTGTTAACATTTGATATGATAAGAATTTTACATTTCATGTAATTTTATCATGAAAATAATTCCTTATCTTTACTAGATTTCAAGTTCACTTAAATGAGATTAAGTTAATAACTTTTTGTAAACTTATTGCAATATTTTTGCATTTGGAATTTTCATAGTTCGATTGATTTTCTTAGTTTTTTTTTTCTTTTTTCTATTCATTAAATAAATGATCATTGTGTGCTTTAAGACCAATACATGTTTTCCTCAACTACTATTCTCTCTAGATCTCAACGATAGTGTTCATGTAGGGGTGCAAGAACCAGATGGATGATCATCACTAAATGAATGAAGTTTACAGATATGTAAATACTGGTTGGTTCAAAAAACTAAAACAAAACCAAACTCAGATCGATTGAGTAGGTGAGCCTCTAAAAAATGGTCCCGTTATCCTTCTAGTTTGTTCATTCAAATTCGAATTCTAATTCAAAACCAACCAAAAAAAGGTTAATTAGAAAAAGCATTTAGGCTTTTCATTTTAGAGAAAATCCATGCAAGCAAAACAACAAACACATCGAAACGCATTGAAATCTCAACCACCATCAATCTTCCAAGCCAAACAAGGAGACCAGAACCACCTAAGAAGTCTATTACGCTCTTCTCTTATAAATAAGCACGTAGAGAGGAGTATGTCATTGCATTGATCTAGAAAAATACTAGGAGAAATGAAAGAGACAAGAGAGCATCAAGGATCTTGCAAGTACGTGTAACTATGGCCAATTCTAGTGTCATGAAGGTTTTGTGCCTTGTTTTGGTCTGCATGGTTGTGGAAGCACCAAATGCTGCAGATGCCCTCACTTGTGGGCATGTGGTCTCTCGATTGGCTTCTTGCCTCACCTTTCTGCGCAATGGAGGAAAGGTGTCTTGGGCTTGTTGCAATTCCGTGAGGGCACTCAACTCCACTACAAGAACCACTCCTGACCATCGGGCAGCTTGTCGCTGTCTCAAGAATGCCTATAGAGCCACTCCCAGCATCAAGGGAGGCAATGCTTCAGCACTTCTCGGAAAATGTGGTGTCCACCTTCCCTACAAGATCAGCCCTTCCATTGACTGCTCCAAGTTTATTTTCATCATCTAGATAACCCCGTGAATTTTCTAATCCTTTCTATTCCGACCCTGAATCTCAAACACTTAGATATGAGAATTTGATAATGGTTAACTGATTCTTGTATGACTAAGATTCAGATTTTGTTACGTTTTCAGGGTGAGGTGAAGTGAAAGTTCTCAGAGGCGAAGAAGATCAATAGACATGTCTAGATCCGGCAATTCCACATTAATGGTAGACAATGTTAATATTTATTTTGTACAGTCACCCAAACTAGGAGATAAACAAGCAGCTCAACTGCCTTACAATTGTATGTTAGCACATTGATAACTAGAGACTTTCAAACTTGTCCACCCCTAATGTGGAATTGCCGGATCTAGATATGTCTATTGATCTTCTTCGCCTCTGAGCACTTTCACTTCACCTCACCCTGAAAACGAAACAAAATCCGAATGTTAGTCAAACAAGAATCACTTAACCATTATGAGATTCTCATAACTAAGAGTTTGAGATTCACGGTAGGAATAAAAAGGTGAAAATTCATGGGGTTATCTAGATGATGAAAATATACTTGGAGCAGTCAATGGAAGGGCTGATCTTGTAGGGAAGGTGGACACCACACTTTCCAGGAAGTGCTGAAGCAATGCCTCCCTTGATGCCGGGAGTGGCTTTGTAAGCATTTTTTAGACAACGACAAGCTGCCCGACGGTTATGAGTGGTTCTTGCAGGGGAGTTGAGTGCTCTCACGGAATCGCAACAAGCTGAAGACACCTTTCCTCCATTGCGCAGAAAGGTGAGGCAAGAAGTCATTTGAGAGACCACTTGCCCACAAGTGAGGGCATCTGCAGCATTTGGTGCTTCCACAACCATGCAGACCAGAACAAGGCACACAACCTTCAGGACACTAGAATTGGCCATAGTTACACGTACTTGCAAGCTCCTTGATGCTCTCGTGTCTCTTTCTTTTCTCCTAGTGTTTTGCTACATTAATGCAATGACATACTCCTCTCTACGTGCTTACTTATAAGAGAAGGCCGTAACAGACTTCTTAGGTGGTTCTGGTCTCCTTGTTTGGCTTGGAAGATTGATGGTGGTTGAGATTTCAATGCTTTTCGATGTGTTTGTTGTTTTGCTTGCGTGGATTAATTGTTTTGGAAGTTGTTTGAAACCCAAAAACAAAGCTGAAGGAAATCATGTTGGTTTATTGTCTACACACTGACAAGGGTTTCCCCAAGCTACCCTACCTAGGCCTGTTCAGGCGACCCTACCCCCTAAGGTTGATTGGTAGGGGTCTCCTTAGGCTTCCCTACCCCCTACTATTTTGGGCTTGTTTTTATTTTCAATGCTTGACTTCCTAGGTTAATTCTAACTTGAATCGACAACTAATTAGGATAATTTGGGATGTGTTAGGCCATCTTTGGATTCACTTTGACAAGCTTACAATCTACTTGACAGGTGAGAAAATGAACTATATATATTTAACATTGAAACTAATTGTTATTGGACATGCATAATGACCATATGTTGTTGTTATATAGTTCTTTCATTCAATTCATTATTTGAAATTACATAGAAGCATGTCCTAGTCTTGCTATACTGAATTATGAAGTGACATGGTTGAGTTTGAGAATAATAGCATTATGTATGGACTTGACCTGAGGTTGTGGCATGACCATTGCCCCAAAAACCTTAGAATGACCATTCAGTTTAGGTTACACATCTAGGATGTCTAGCTGTACATGATTAGGTAACATCCATCATGTCGTTACCCTATCACTAGAGGTATTGATGCCGAGTGACACGTGGCAGCAGTGTTGGGTTGGTGGGTGCCCAAGACTAGTAACCAATGTGAAATCCCGCAAAACCCTAACCCAAAAATCCATATTGTAGGTCCAAAAACTCAGAGTGAGAGTAGAAGGCAACTGTGGGCCATCCAAATTGAAACCATTGGATAAGGTCTTGAACCAATGGAAGTATATGGAGATGATGCTAAGTCGGGAGTTTTGTCAGAATATGGAAGAAGATCTATCTCGGACATTGATGGACTTGGTAGATGGATCAAGAGTACAATACTAGCACAAGTAAAAGGTCCCGGAAAACCAAGTAAGACCCTTCCATAACTTAGAAAAGGACCCAAGAATGAACTAGGGCTTTCAGAACATCAATGCCACTCATGGAACAAAAGTATCAAGCTCTGGTTGCCTACCCTAGTTGCCCCAGGCGACCAACCCAATTTCAAGCAAAAAGGGTATTTTGGAAAATTGATGTTTTTGAAGCCCTATTTAATAATTTTTTCATTCTAAAACATGTCATTATGTTCTTAAGCCTTCAGAGAACGGTAGAGCTTCTCAAGAGAACCCTCTCCAAGGTGAAGGAAGGTGTGGAAGTGTCCATCAAGTTTCCGATTGTCGTCTATCTTTTTAAAAGGTTAGTATTCACTTCTTCGTTCTAATTCTTATCTTTTTCTTGTTTCCACCTACTGTTTAGAACTAGAAAAAGTTCTATACTTGCTGTTATGACCTATCTCTTCTATCCTCTTTGTTCTAGAGTGAATCTCCATTCACTCTAGATCTTCTGTGAACTTCACGGTAAGGTTTTGGAAAAGACCTAGTATAAGATCCATTAGGTTTTCATACTTTTTGTTTGGTTTGATCTCCAAACCATGTTAGACCATGATCTATATGATTTCAGACCTTTATCTTTTATCCTCTTTACTCTAGAGTGAATCCCCATTCAGTCTACCTCTTCCGTGAATCTTGCGGTATGATTTCGGTGAAAACCTAATATAGGATTTGTTAGGTTTTCATTCTTTTTGCTATGATTTATCTCTAAACTATGCTAGATAATGTCCTACCATGATTTCATAATTTTCTATTTAATTTCAGAGTTGTTTGGAACCAAACGAGAAGTTTCCTGTCAATCTAATCATATTATGTCTGTACACAGAGCATTGGTCATGTGCCTTGGTCTCCCCAAGCGACCTACTCAGGTGACCAAGCCTGGTTTTGGCAGATTGGTGGCTGGGTTGATTGCCTTGGTTGCCCTAGGCAACCCACCCACTGCCAAGTGGGTTGTACGTTCTCTTTTCAACTCTTAACCTCTAGGGTTGTTTTCGACTTTGCATCATCATGTTGTTAGGACTCTTTGACAAGTTTGAACACATTCGTTGATCTATTATACAAAGTTTGCGAATCGATAACAAGGTGAGGATGTTCACTTACACATAACCCTAATTCCATTCTTATTTGTTATGGAACTTGAATGTAAGTTTTCATATTGTTGTTTAAGAGTTTATGAATGATTACTATGACTCTATAATTTTATAATTTAGTTGATCAATGATGTTATGCCTAGTTGTTAAGTATGTGACTGTTTGGACTTGGAATGAATTGTGACATGATAATGTGATTGGATTCATATTGTAATGTGAATTTAGGTTGTGATTGTGAATTGGGGAATACCATTTGGGTGTTTCTGTCTTGGGGCATCAATGGAGGTGGTACGGGACACAATCCTATGATGCCCCTTGGCGCTTTTCATGATCATTGGATGTCATGACTAGGAAATCTAGATGTGTTTGGTTAGAAACCCCATCATATTACACCCTATCGGTGTGAGTATTGATGCCGAGTGACCCGTGGTAGATGTCACATCCACCCAACTGATACCCTATTTGGCATACCTAAGTGTGTGATCCACTGCCCCAAAGATCAATTCGAGGAAGTCAACCTCCCACATTTACAATAATACAATCAAGAACAGGACTAAATCAATGTTTGAGTATTATAAATTCAACCAGAGTGTGGAAAATGATACCAAAAGAATAAATCAAATGTAGAGTGTAGCGGAAAATCACTCTACAATAGCAGCGGAAAAGTAGCTCAAAACTTAAAAGGAAATTGCAATCAATTCCAAAAATGGAAGGAAAAGAATTAAACTAAGTCTAAACTAATATCTCTTCAAACTTAAATTAAATACGTCTAAATGTATAAGTCTCAATATCCCAGTGTCGCTGCACTAGCTTCAGAGCATGACTAATCCCGGTACGCTCCACAGTCACCTTGGTAGTCTTCACCATCATAGTCATAACAACTAGCACCTTGGGAGTAGTATGAGTCATCCAGGGTAATCTCATATAGTTGTCCTTCATTATCTTCAGTACCTGTAGATAAGTCTGACAACATTGTTCCAAAAAGGATGAGTTCAAAAGAACTCAGTAAGGCAGTTTATTCCACAATAACACATATAACATGATAGCAAAACATAAAGGATGCAACATGATATGAGACAAACATGCAAGTATGCTTCTAACTCTATGTATGTTGGTCTCTAGTGGCAGACATGCTTTAAGTCATAGCACCATACTCCTCTAGGTATGTCTCAAATCACTCTCCCTCAACCATCTCGTTATCTTGGGTTCTCTGGTGGTATTTGGGTTTTGCATCCCTCTCGGACATTCCATGGCTGGGATTTAGGTCACTGCTCTCTCACATTACCATTGGTCTGAGTAATGGCGCATGACAGGGTTAATCTTAGCCCAATGCAAGTCATCTACTTAGTTATATAAAGTCAGGGTTAGATACTTCCATTCCTCGCCTCTCGCGATCCTTTCCGGTATCTTTCCACTATAGTCATCGTATCCTATGGCTACAACCAACTCGGACTATGGACTCATTAACCCTATTGGTCATCCACAAATAGTAAACGGGAAGCTCTCATGTCCTCTCACGGGTTGGTTACCCTTCTTGAGCACCCATGAGCCCAAGTCTACTACTGCAACCCTACCAATGAATGGCCCCCACAATGTGATTCATGTCCTCTCACGGGTTGGTTACTAGTATTGAGCGCCACAAATCCCCATTGCTACCACGGCGGTCTTAATTCCCTTCGGAATCGGGTCTGATATAATAGGGTAATCCTAGCCAAACACTACTAGACAAGCCCTAAGTATGTCAACCAATAATCAGGGAAAAAGTCAAGGGGCACTATAGGAAAGCGTCCCATACCACCTCCACTAGTTTCCAAAGACAGAAATGTCAAAAGGACATTCCACATTCCCCAATTACAACTTAGGCAATCACATTCCAAATCAGTCATTCATAACCACAACTGATAAATCATCACATAGGGAAATAACCAATCATTCATAATCAAAATAACAATTGAATCACATGAGCAAGTCCTACTATAGTTACAGTAATTACAGCAGCATTGTAACTATAAGAAAGTCATGAAAATAGTAGTATGATTATGCAATTCGAATCAAATATAAGCAAACATGCATTTTAGGTTATTTGGGAACAAACGTCCTTACCTTAGTTAATCTCGAAAAACTCCGGAGAAAAGGATGAGGATAGGTCCAAAGTTAACAAACCCTAAACAAACATAGGTTAATCATTAAAAACAAATCCTCGAAGATTGGAAGTAAAACGAATCAAAACAGGGCAGACCTTGCTGTCAGTGACTCTGTTGGTCGGTCAGCTTGGTCTGTCAAGCTGATCGACCAAGGTGATCGACCAAGCCTATTCTGTACCGACAGAATCCCTAATTTTTATCCAAAACTCAACTTTCGGGGTTCGAAACACTCCGAAATCTTAAGGGAAACTCTAAAACAGTAAACTAAGACTATCTACAATAGATTAGGCATCAACAATGATCATTAGAGTAGAATTCTAATTTAATCAAAAACTAGGTTTTATTGAAATCAATCAGTGAATTCTACTGAAAGACTAGAGAGAATGAGAATTCACTCTAGAAAGAAAAGAACAGTAGATCTTAGATAGAAATAATCATGGGAATGAATTTAGCATGCTTTAGAAATCAGAAACCTAGAATGGATATTCAATCATGAAGATCACACTTGATTTCCCTTCGAAATCATCATGTGGAGATTCACAAAGTCATAGAGTATATGGAGATCCACTCTAGGACAGCAGAAATTGGAGGATCAATCATGGGAATGACATAAGATCATCCTCCTAATCACATTGAATAGAAGAATTCAATAGGATAGTAGATGAAGTGTGAGTAGAGTGAATACCAACCTTAAGGAAGAATATTTGCAGAAAAGCTTTGAGGATTTGATGAGGATCTTCCACAATTCCAATGTGAGTGCTTGAGAGAGGCTTCCCACGTTCTCCAGAGGCTTAGGAACATATTGGGGCTGATTACCACGATGTTCTAATATAAAGAGCATCAAAAACCCTAAAAATCAGAATTTACAAAACAGCCCCTATCTCTATTGGTCTGTCATGTTGGTATGTCAGGTGATCGACCGAGGTGATCGACCAACCCTGACAGCAAGGCCAAAAACAGGGTTTTCAAGCTCCAAACCTCAAAATTCCAAGGGGGCTTCTCCCAACTCAAACAAGTGACTTACCTAGCATTGAGGGACTTTCCAAAACATGTCCAACTAGCGCTCAAGTCCATCCATCAATCTCTTCATCACGAAGATGTAGTTTCTTGTCCAAATCAGGTAAGGTTTCCATATAGGGAACTCCATCATCAATATCCATGGGTTTTGGGTCAAACACCATGTCTTCCACTGAGATGGCCCACAAATGCCTTCTACCTTCACTTCGGGTCTTTGGACCTACAAACAAATGGATTTCTGGGTTAGGGTTTGGGCTGGATTTCACAGTAGCAATGTGGGGTGTGGGCGCTCAAGACCGGTAGCCAACCCATGAGAGGACACAACCACATTGTAGGGGCCATTCATTGGTAGGTCGCATCATAATAGACTTGGGCTCATGGGCGCTCAAGACCGGTAGACAACCCATGAGAGGACATAAGAGCTTCTCGTACATTATATGTGGATGACCAATAGGGTTAAGAGTTAGTGTAGTCTAAGCTGGTTGGTGCCATAGGATACGATGACCATAGTAGGAAGGATAACAAACCAATTGTGAGAGGCATGAGGGGAAGTGTTTGAACCTAGGTTGATGTAACTTAGTAGATGACTTGCACTGGGCTAGGTATAACTGATAAGCATGCATTTACCATTATTTATTTGATTTACTTCCCCATACTATTTAATTAAAGAGAGCTAATTGAGTATTTTTGTGTATTTTTCAGGAATAAGGTGATTTTGGTTATTAGAGATAATATGGAGTAAAGTTGGCAAATATTTTAGATATTGGTGGATTTTAAATCATGGCATTCAATCTTTCTGCTAAAAAAATCATGAAAAGTGAGATCTTAGCCAAATTGGAAATAGGTGGAGGTCTAAGGAACAAAATTGGTAATAAATCTGAAAATCGGGTAAACAGACATACCTTCAGTATTTTAGGCATATCTCTCTCGTATGAGCTTGGATTTCAATGATTCAAGATTCTATTGAACGATATTGAAAATATCTACAACTTTTTAGTTTTGAGTTTTCCCAAAATACAAAAGAATAAAGGTCAAATCGACAGGTAAAGAAAGGGGATTCATTGTGTGCGGGAGACATAAAAGAGAAGCCAGCCACATAGAAGAGAAGAAGACGGCGAATGCGGCACTCATCTCTCATTGCTGAAGAAGAAGACCATCCCTAATTTACTTTGAACTGTAGAGTTATATCGGTTAGGGAAAAGCATTGGGGATTTGAAATCCCAAAGATCTTCACATATTCATAGTTAACATTTTTGCATTAATTAGTAGATTTAGTTTAAATTTAGTTTTGGTGAATTCAATCTTAGTGACTTAGCCTTTCAGTTCCCCATAGTTCGACCCCGTACTTTTTGCTTGCTAGATTAGTATAGGATATTATTTTTGATTGGTTAACGACACGATCAAATTTTGATGCCGTTGCAGGGGAACCAAAGCACGGTTGCTAGGATTGATTTTTGTCAATTAGGCATAATTTTTAGAGTAATTTTAGTGTTTTTAATTTTTAATTTTTCTTTGCTTATTTAACTAATCTCTTTTTCTTTTGTTTTGTAGGTAACAGCAAGAGTAGCGATTCGATAATTAGTTTAGGTTGTTATCTTTTCTTTCTTAGATATAATTGTATTTAGGACTTTTCAATTGTAATATTTGCATTAGATTGGGTTGTTTAGGTTAATTTTTAAAAATCTCCATCCTTCAGATCCCACATGTGTAACTTTTGTTCGAAAGATCACGTGGATTGCGCTTCAGGTACGTCCAAAACTCTCCCTTTTGCTATAGTTATTTTCTTTTAATTTTACTTATTTAGCTTATTCTTTTTTTTTTATTCTTCTGTGTGTATGCATGGTCGTCGGTCCCTAAACCCTGAGTTGACTCCACTTGACTTAGAGTTAGAAGAGACTTTGGCCAACCTTAGAAGGCAAAGAACCATGGCAAACTATGAGCCTCCAATGAGGCCCTTGAGTGAGCATTTCATTCCTACGATATTTACTCCGGTTTCTTGTATTAAGTTGCCTAACATAGAGGCGGCTCAATATGAGATCAAATCTAGTGTGATTCAAATGCTACCATCTTTTTATGGACTTGCCAATGAAGAGCCTTATAAGCACTTAGATGAGTTTTTAGAGGTGTCCTCCACGGTTAAAATTCAAAACCTCTCAGTTGATGCTTTAAGGTTACTTCTTTTCCCATTCTCCCTTAAAGATAAAGCTAAGCATTGGCTTTAGTTTTTGGACAATGTTAAAATTTCTACTTGGGCAAAAATGCAACAGGAGTTCTTTAAAAAGTTCTTCCCCATTGGCCGTACCAATAGCATTAGGAGAGCGATAACGAGTTTCTCCCAACAAGAAGGAGAACAATTTCATGAGGCTTGGGAAAGACTAAAAGAATTACTTAGAAAGTGCCCCCACCATGCTATTCCTAAATGGCAATTGGTTCAATGTTTTTATGATGGCTTTAGAGACCGATGATGGCTTTAGAGACCGACATAGGCAAATGGTTGATTCTTCTTGTGGTGGGACTTTCATGCACAAGAATGAGAATGAAGCATGGGAACTTTTTGAGACCCTTAGTGAAAACTCCCAACACCATGCTTCAGCAGCTAGGACTGAGATTCCATCCATTGGGCAACCAAAGAGGAGCGGTCTCTATGAGATAAATCCTACCATTAAGATGAGCACTAAGGTTAACTTGCTATCAAAGAAATTGGACCATCTCTTGTCATTAGGACAACAAACCCCATCTCCACTTCCTACAAGTTTCTCTCCACCTAATCAGATTGAAGCATGTGTTTTATGTTCTAGCCTATCCCATCATGTCACTGATTGCTATTTGGCTACACAATACCCTGAGTTTGTTAAGGAGCATACACATTTGGCCCAAGGAGTCTCTAAATTTGGCAATGATCCATATTCCAATACCTATAACCCAGGATGACGAAACCACCCTAATTTTTCATGGCGAAACTCAATGCCCAATCCCTCTAATCAAATGCCTTATAGGCCACCTCCATTTAATATGCACCAAAATGCCTATAGGAATGAGCAACCATCATCTTCACAACCCTCACATAATTCATCATTTGAGGATAAGGTACTAAATGTACTTAGTGGATTAGAGCAAAACACTCAATTGTTGCATTCCCATTCTCAGTCCATTAACAAATTGGAAACTCAACTTGGTCAACTAGCTGATGCCATCAGTAGGAGGGAGGTTGGTCAGTTACCTAGTCAACCAATAGGTAACCCTAATCATCAAATTGGGTCTAGGAAAGAACAAGTCCAAGCAGTCTCGGTTGTGACACACAGTGGGAAGGAATATTATGCACCTTTGCCTACTCCTAAGCCATTGCCCATTGATCTTGAGAGTCGAGAAGAGGTTGATTTGACCCATGAGACTGGCAATGATGCACACAAGCCTAGTAAAGAAACACCACATGTGAGTATTCCCCATCAATTTCCTTGTAAGGAGTTGCACATTCCGATTGTAGAGGGTCCTACTCCTAAATCTTACACTCCCAAAGCCCCCTTCCTTGAAGTTCTTGAGTCCTCAATTCCAGATTCTAGAAAGAATGCTAAGATGCAGGAGATGATTGATTTATTCCAACAAGTTCGTATCAATCTCCCATTATTAGATGCTATCAAGCAAGTCCCAGCTTATGCTAAGTTTCTAAAAGATTTGTGCACCCAAAAGCGTAAGTTGAAGACTCAAACACCTAAAACTGTACACCTAATTGAATCAGTCAGCTCGGTAATGTCCAACCAACTGCCCCCTAAACTTAAAGATCCAGGTACACTTTTAATTTCATGTGTCATTGGAGATTTATCCATAAGTAAAGCATTGCTTGATTTGGGAGCCAGTGTGAATATTTTACCCGGTTCAGTTTATGATAGGTTTGGTCTAGGAGATTTGAAATCCACTGATGTGATTCTACAATTGGCAGACCGTTCAATCAAACGACCCCGTGGGCTACTTGAAAACGTTTTGGTAAAGGTTGAGGATCTATATTTTCCTGTTGATTTTTTGATCCTAGATATGGACAATACAACTACCAATAAATTACCACCTGTCATTCTTGGACGGCCATTTTTAGCCACTACGAACGCTTGCATCAATTGTAGATCGGGTGTCATGGACATATCATTTGGCAATAAGAAACTTAGAGTCAACATCTTCAATGCATCCTTAAGCTCAAATAGGGGTGAAGAGTGCTTTGCAATTAACTTTATTGATGAGGTAGTGGTTGATTATATTCCAAACATGCTTATTGATGATCCCTTACAACATTACTTGCTATTTAGGGAATCTAACCTAAATATTGAGGAAGTCAACACATTGTTGGACTCTTCCACTTCTTTGGAGTAGTCACCATTCACATTTAGATTTGGGCTTCCACCTCCGTTGGCTGCTTCTTACTGAGTCTGGCTGAAGACTCTAAACTTAGCACTTTATGGGAGGCAACCCATATGTTTAGATATTATTTCTTGTTCTTTTTCCTTTATTTTGTTTGTTTGTTGTTAGGTTTTACTGTTGCGTGCTCTATCATGAGTTCAAACATCGGGTACACTCTTTCCTCTATTTGCTTCTATTATTTTTTTTTTTGCATGCACTGAGGTCATTGCATAATTTAAGTGTGGGGGGTGTCAACTCGAGTAAGACTTATTGATAGTTGGTAGAGCATTGTCACAAAGATAAAAAGTGCCCAATTTTTTCTGGCTTTGGTAAGATAAATGTTTTAATTCCTTGCTTAGATACAAAATGAGAGTTTAAGTGTTTTAGAAATCCCATCTGATGTAATGAACACCCTCTTGAGAGAATAGTAATGGGTTTTATATTTTGAGACCGAGGTTGAATCGGAAAAGAGGAACTCCAGGTAGTCCAAAAGGTTTGACCATCTAGTTATCTTGTATTGCCTTGTGCTTATGGTGACAAGTTGAGACCGATTTTAGACTATTTAAATGTGAAGTGAATTGAAGTATAATGTGAAAAAAAAAATGCTGAAGTTTAAAGGTTAGACCTCCTTCTTAGTAACCGGGTCTCTGTCACATCCTCCCAGCCGGTACCCTAACTGGCATACCCGAGAGTGTGATCCACAGCCCGAAGATCAGGTATCGAGTAATCAACCTCCCACATAAACAATAACATAATCATGAACAATAATAATCGATGTGCGAAAGATAAACCATAGATCCAAATAAGGAAAGAATGAATCATATATAAATCAGAGTACTAAATATAATCAGAGTGTCTAAATCAGATAAGTAAAGTGAGGCGAAATCCCACTCTACAACCAGCGGAAAAGTAGTTCTAAAAGAGAATAAACAGGATAGAATCTAATCCCAATAGCAAGTACAATAGGTAACTAAATTGTTCTCAATCTTATAGACAATATCCCTATAAGTATAAATCTCATAAATGGCACAAGGGCGCTTCCACTCTATGGTCGGACTAAGCATCGTACGGAGCATAACCACTCGCGGGATCTTCAGTGTAATTGTCGTAACCGCAATCACCTTCCTGGAGATATGCCTCTTCTCCTTGCGCTTCTTCATACGAGCAGTCATGATATTCGAACACCGTAGAATAGACTAACAAACATTGTACAATAAAGGAATGAGTTTCAAAGAAACTCAGTAAGGCAGTTAAATCCATAATAACATAAATGGCAGGATTACAAAACAAACATAAATGCAATATGGTATGAGACAAACAATGAATGTATGAATCTAACTCTATATATGCTGGTCTCTATTGGCAGACATGCTTTAAGTCATAGCACCGTACTTCTTTAGGGAAGTCTCATTCACTCATCATTAGTTGGTAATGGGTCCGGCATCCCTCGGGACATTCCATGGCTGGGGGTATAGGTCACCACTCTCTCACATCACCATTGGTCTAAGTACCGGCACATGTCAGGGTAAAGCCTAGCCAAATGCAAGTCTTCTACTTAGTTACATCAAGTCAGATCCAGATACGTCCATTCCTCGTCCCTGACGATCCTTTCCGGTATCCTTCACACTAGAGTCCTCATAGTCCCTGACTACGGACTCATCAACCCTATTGGTTATCCACATATGGTAAACGGGAAGCTCTCACGTCCTCTCACGGGTTGGTTACCGGTCTTGAACGCCCGTGAGCCCAAGTCTAACCATATGCAACCCTACCAATAAATGGTCCCCACAATGTGATTCCTGTCCTCTCACGGGTTGGTTACCGGTCTTGAGCGCCCATGAATCCCCATTGCTACCACGGGTCGTTCGGTCTCAATACCCCTCCGATTAGGGTCTAACATAACGGGACATCCTAGCCAAACACTACTAGACAGTCCTAAATATGTCATCCAACAGTTTAGGAAGGTGTCCAGAGGGCATCTCCGGAAACATCCCATAATATTCCCGTAGTAGTCCAAGGACAGAAGTGTCAAAAGGACACCTCTCCTTTCCAAACCATACTTAAGCATACACAAGCATCAATTCATAACATCACATATATGGTAACTTCATATATGGAAAGAAATCAATAATTACAATCAACTTGTATATAACTGGTAAGTAAATCATACATGAGTCAATTCAATATAAATAAGTAATGCTACTGATATCAAGACAGTACCATAGTAGTATAACATTATGAGAATCTAATTAAAGAAATAAATTAACAAGATTCAAATATAGAAACTAAGATATGCAATTTATGTTGTTAAAGAAGTAACCATCCTTACCTTTTATAACTTGCAAAGGAATCCTAAGAAATCAAGTAAGATCTTGACAAACTTGAGAAGAAGGTCCTAAACAAGTGTATACACATATTAGGAAAGATCCCTAACAGAAAAGATATCAAAACATCCAAAATAGACCAAATCTGGAGTTGCTGTACTCATTGGTCGATTGGATTGGTCTACTGCCCTAGTCGACCAATCAGTCGACCAATGAAGACAGTAGCCTACAAAATCAAAGTTTTAAGAAATAAGATCCGAATTTGGTGGTTCAAAAGGGTACTAAACAAGGGGTAAACTACATTGGTAGTATCCTAACATATAGAGGACCTCAAAAGACTAATCGAATCAAGTCTTCAAGATACAAATTAGGAAACAAAAAGTTACCATAATTAGATCAATCATGGTTCTTGAAGAATTCAAGATAGAAATCATAGACAAGAACAATAGGAGAATGAATCATTGATTCAGATAAAGATATCATGGAAGGCATACTTAGATCTTCAAGAAAATAGACCTAAGAGCATAAATCTAAATAAGGAAACAAAACCTACCATAGATGTAACTATCATGATTCATGAAGAAAGCATGGTATGGTAGAAGAGAAACAACTAGAGATTGATAGATCATGGATCATGTAAAGAAAACACAGCAATTGACTACTATTATGATCAATATAGTAGATCTAAGAAGATCAGAATTTAAATTAAAAGATGAACAAAGACAAGATCATGATTTGATCATGATTCCTTCAAAAGCTTGCAATGATCATGGTTAAGATCATTGCATTAGCCATTAATCCTTAGGAAGATCATGAGAGACAAGTCTAGAGATGTTTGCAACAGAGAATGCAGCATCTCCTCTACTGTCTCAACTCAAAAAGGAAAGAAAAACAGAGATGGAGAAGAAGAAGAGAGTGTAGACATACCTTTGATGCAAGAGGAAGAGTTTTGACGAAGATCCGTCAAGAAAAACACCAAGTATGCAAGGGAGATGACTTGCAGAGGTCTTTGGTTCGTTCCAAAGAGTTTGGAGGCAGAAAATACGAAGTAGACTCGAGATTGGACTTAAATAGAGCAAGCAAGACCTAATTACCAAAGACAGAACCCATTGGTCGAGTGTATTGGTCGACTGGTCCAGTCGACCAATCAGTTCAGCAACACCTAAACAGGGAATTGAAGACCCAGATCAAATCCAATCCTAAAGGGGTTTTGCACACATATCAAGTGACTTACCTAATAGGTAGAAATGCCTTCAAACCATGACAGAGAGCACTCCAAGTCCATCAACTAATCCGATCTTCATCAAGATTCAGTTTCCATAAATAGAACCTCATCATCAACTCTCATGGATTCAAAGCCAGACACCAAGTCCTCCACTGGGATGGCCCAAAGCTGACTTCTTACTTTACTTCAGGTCACTGGACCTACAAATAACAAAGTTTCCGGGTCAAGGTTAGGGCTGGGTTTCACAGTCTCGGTGTCACCAACATCGTGTTTCGCGTCAAACAGTTGGGGTGTCTTTGGTCCAGTCTTGGCCTGTAGCCTAGTTGGCTTGAGTAAGTAAGTTCGAGGGGTATTCTACACCTAGTACCTTAAGGCCATCTGGCTTGAAAGCGGCTGACCCAACACTTGTTACATAGGCCATCTAGAAAGCTTAAGAGGCAAGACATTGCACGGACTAGAATTGTGACCATTAATGAAAGTGTCACATCCACCTAGCCGGTACCCTATCTGGCATACCCGGGATGTGATCCACAGCCCCGAAGATCCATAGTTCAGAGACCACATCAGCCATGTAACACCTAGCCCAAATCTAGCCCGAAGACCCGATATGTTTTGGGTGAAGTAGGGTTTGTTTAATGTTGACTTCGAAGTTTGACCGTGATTTCAGTTTTACTATCTCTGAAAATCTTAGGAAGATGTCTTTGTGGGCCATCTCAGTAGAAGATATGGTGTTTGACCCAAAACCCATGGATATTGATGATGGTGTTTCCTTATGGAAACCTTATTTGATTTGGAGTTGAACTGCTCGTTTGTGAAGAAGAACTTGGTTGATGGACCTAAAGCTTAGTTGGACCTGGTTTGAAGACTTCCCTCCATACTAGGTAAGTAGTATGATGTGTTGAAAGAAGCCCATCCAAAAATATTGAAGATAGGCCCATTAAATCCTTTGTTTTGAATAAGTTGTCCAGGCAGTGGCATTTTGGTAGTTTTCTGTTTTGATGGTTTTTAAAAGCTTTATTTCTTTTAATTTCGTGGTAAACTATTCCCACCATGTTTCTAAACCTCTAGATAGTGTGGGATCGACCTTTGAACTTTGGCAACCAATCAACCAACATGGTCAGTTTGGTCAGTTTGGTGAAACCCTAGTAACTCTTGAACTCTTTGTGCTATTTAAAAGGGGGAACTCCATGTTTTTCACTCTCATTCTATTTCTAAGCCTTGGGAGAACGTGGGATAAGCCCTAGATCCTCTCCTTCGATGTCAAGGAAGATCCTCAAGCATCTCTTCAAATTTCTTCATCGGTTCCTCTTCTAAAAGGTTGGTATTCAATTCGCTTCTTCTTTAATTCATTCTTTCTTCTCTACTTCTGATTTTCTGATCATGAGAAGGGTATTACACTACTTTAATGACCTCTTCTTTAATTCTTTTAGCCCTAGAGTGAATTCCACAATTCACTCTATGTTCTTGAAAGCCATATGGCGATGATTCTTGAATTTGATTCCACCAAAGCTCTTAATGATACTTTCCCTAATTTTCTACCTATCTTTATGATTGTGGGGAAGGTCTCATATTATTACCATGACCTTCCCTTGTGTCCTCATGATTGAGGAGTTGATCCCTAATTTTCCTTGGACCATTGGAAGCCAGAAGGGAGAGATTTTGAGGGGAAATTCTTGGGTAACTCTCATGAAAGGATAACCAATTGGGAACCCTTTTATTTCTGTTAATTCATTGGACCCTCCCCAAAACCTTTATTGATTGTAAATTCTTTGCCCTAAGGGTGAATCTTTATTCTCCTTAGTCTTTTCGTGGGATACACGGATTCTTGTTAGTAATCCCTAATTGTATGATTTGAATTTCTTTCCCTTCACTTTAATTGAGAACCTTATTTTCTCTCATTGGCAGACCCTTCCTAATTCCATTCTTTATTTTGAAATATTAATGAGATGTTCCTTTATCTATCTTGGGTTGTTTTTGTGAGAGTTAATTATGGGTAACTCTCATGGGAGGTAACCAACTCTCATGAGAGGTAACCATATCTGAGACCCTATTGTTCTTTTATCTGTTGGAAACTCCCCAACACCTTTTTCAGATTGTGCATTCTTTGTTTCTCTTTCCCATGGGTGAATCTTGATTCGTTGTTTCTCTTTCCCTTGGGTGATATTTGTGTTAACCTAAACTTGATCACTATATTTTTTTCATGATCCATGTTTAACCTAATTAGGATTTCTAATTATTCTTTCTTCGTTCTTGTTCTTGATTGAGATCAGGAAGAAGATGATGCATTCTTGCAACCATCTATTCCATGATCTCATCCTATTCTTTGAGATCTATGATCATCATTATGATCTTAACCCTAGCCAAATAAATTCCTTGAAACCCTAATTCTTTTATGATCTTTCTGGAAACCTTTTGTAACCTTCCATGTGAGGGAAACCTCATGGGTAATATTTCTATTAACCTAAACTAGATTTCCTATGATTTCTTGTTATTTTCTTGTTAACAATCATTCCCTCTCTTTCTGTGATCATAACCTTTTCATGAGCCATATGTTATGATGAAACCCTAACCCCTTTATTATTGACTATTGAGATTGATTTTTCGGACTATGATCTCCCCCATGTCTTCATTTGGGTTAGGTTGTACTTGGTCTTCAACCCCATGAGCAAAGCACCCTTGTATAGCAATATACATGGGGGTGGTTGCTAGTGGCGGTCGATTGAACCAAGCGACCGCCTGGAGCGACCGCCCGGTTCTGTTTTCAGGGTTTTGCCCTATTTTGCCCCCTGATCGTTATAAATAGCATCCCTCGCCCTATTAACGCATTATTATGTTCGGGATTGCTATTTTGGGCCATTAGGCGGCTGTGGAAACGTACGGGATTCAGGTCTGAAGTGCTGTTAATGATATGAAACCTTTTCTCTTCTATTCTTGGTGATTCTGATTAAGGTAATGAATCTCCATCTGCAATTCTCTTCTTTTTAACATCTAATTGATATGAACACATCTCCTTTTTGTTAGTGGTTACCCATTTGATTTGTTGTACTCCCTTTCCAATGTTCTTGATGAGATCCTGGTCCGAAACGAATCCCTGCATTTGTTAATGGATGGATCTAGTCAAGGGGAAAGTTTCTGGGTAATCCATTTGTGAGGTTTGTTAGTTTTCCCTTCACCTAGTGTCTCTTGGAGTGTTAGATTCGACACTTAGGCCATGATCACTCGAAATCCGGATTGAAAACGGATGATCGAAGCCCTGAGTTTCAGATTTGAAACTCTCTGTTTTTGGGGCGGTCACTAGTGGAGGTCGCTCAACTTAAGCGACCGGCCCAAGCAACCGGCCGGTTTCCAGTGTCTGTGTAAGTTTGATTTTGGATTTGTTTTGACTCTTGACTCTTATATATTCTTGTAACCCTATGCCTAGGTGTTCTCTGTTTCAAGTAAAAGTCTTATAATAGTTTATGGAATTCAAGTTAGAGGAGTTTTACATAATTACAAGTAAGGACATGCATTCTTATTTATATGCAATTACATATACATAATGATTTTGTTGTTCTATTTACTATGCGTTGATCATGTAACTTGCTATAATTGTATAAGGCATGTGAATCTTATTGTACACTTGTTGTTTGTGGTATTCCTTGATGTACTTCATCTTTTATGATATTGCACAACTGTTCATGATATGATAAAGAGTGATGTAGTGTGAATTGTGATGGAAGGGGTATTCCTTTGGGATATCTTAGCTTGGGATATCAGAAGGCTGTGGAATGGGACACATGCCTGCTGATGTCTCCAGCACTATCATGATTACTGGATGACATATTTAGGAGAGTCTAGAATTGCATGGCTAGGTACCCCACATGCTATTACCCTTTCGGCAGGGGAATTGAAGCCGGGTGACCCGTGACAATGGTGACATGACTATGTGTCATCCAACAGCGGTAACCAGTCCGTGCGGAGACTCAGTGGTCCACTATTGGTCATGTAATGGTAGGGTTGCATATGTTAGGGTTGGGCTCATGGACATCCAAGGAGCGGACCGGGTGTCGCGAGGAGTCATGAGAGCATCCGCCCCAATAATATGTGGATGACCATAGGGTTAAGGAGTGGAGTCCAACAGAGGTAGCCAGTCCGTGAGGATTCCCACTCCTAGGTTGCGAAGGATACTGAACCGAGTTGGTTGGTGCCATAGGGGAAGTATCTGGACTTCATATAGTATGTTACCATTATGACTTGCATTGGATTAGAAACCCCGACATGCGCCAGTACTCATTGCCAATGGTCGTGGTGAGAGAGTGTTGACTTAACCCCTAGCCATGGTTTGAGAGCCAGGTGTGGACTTACCCCTTTGCCCAGGATCCCTACAGAGGTAACCAGTCCTTGCCGGATCAGAGTGATGAGACTTACCCAAAGGAGGGCTGGTGTATATCTTAAAGCATGTCAGCTGTTAGAAACTTGCATAGTTAGATCTTAGTAGCATTCATATTTCTGCATATCATCCATATCATTTCATATGTGCATTCGTGGATTGTATTGACATATATATGAGAATTGCTTGTTCCTTACTGAGTTCGTTGGAACTCATTCCTTTCATTGTATGTATTATATAAACTATACAGATGGTTGCACAATGTCGGAAGTTGGAGATGATTCATATGAAAGAGCCTTCTCGTATGAAGCTGATGTGGCACAGACAGTGATACATGAACTTGCAAAGCATGAAGCCTCCAGAAAGAAGATTATTTAGTTATTTATTTTGCTTCCGCTAAACTCGATATTACATTTTATTCTTGATTCTTTCCTTTGATTATTTCTTGGATATCTATCGGAGTATTTGGACTCCTGTAACCTTTTTATTAATTATTGCACTATTCTTGCTCTTGATTATCTGTATTTGTATTTATTATTGTTGATAGACTAAAACCATGGATCTTGTGACGGATCGCACCCACGGGTCGTCGGGCGGGTAACCGGGCCCAGCGGGCGGGGTGTGACAAGCCACATCGACAATAACACAATCATGAACAATCAATATTAAGCTACAATCAATAAAATAGAATTCAGGAATAAGATATCAAGGATAATCAGAGTGCGGAAATAAATATCAATTCAGATAAATTAAGAAGGCAATGGGCGGAATCCACTCCTTCACCAAGCGGAAGTGAGGTCAAATTTTAGTTAAGTACAAGTCTCAAGTTATGAAGATAAGTTAAAGTCATTACAATTCTTCTAAGTTTAATTGTCACAAAAAGAAGGGGTAACTACTCATAAGTCTCCTCCACAATGGATATGTCCTCTTCAAAGGTGAGGACCATGGAGATCCAACATGACTGCTCCCATACAACTCCAGGGCTAACCTTGGTACGCCGGGTGATCTTCTTCGGTATGGTCACCGAAGTCTTCAATGTAGCTAGTCCCCGGATAGTAGTATGAGGTATCCGGGTCCGCCTCAGGGAGGGTGCCATCAGAGTAATCACCTGTAGAATAGCCTAACAAAATATTGCAATAGAAAAGGAATGAGTTCAAAAGAACTCAGCAAGGAAGTTATTCCACCACACATAAACCACAAGATAATCATAACATGATGCAGATGATATGAGGCATATAATGCAATATGATTTTATTCTAAGTATGCTGGTCATCTATGGTAAACATGCATTAAGTCATAGCACCATACTTCTTTAGGTAGTCTCAGTCACTCATCACCGGGGGAAATTGGGTCCTGCATCCCTCTCGGACAAATCCATGGTTGGGGGTTTCGGTCACCACTCTCTCACATTACCGTTTGGTCTAAGTATTGGCGCATGTCAGGGTATAGCCTAGCCCAATGCAAGTCATCTACTTAATCATATCATGTCAGTTCCAGATACGTCCATTCCTCCCCTCCCGGGATCCTTTCCGGTATCCTTCACACTAGAGTCACGGATATTACTCACCGGACTCATCAACCCTATTGGTCATCCACAAATGGTAAACAGGAAGCTCTCACGTCCCTCTCACGGATCATTTCACCGGTCTTGAGTGCTCGTGAGCCCAAGTCTAGCCATTTGCAGCCCTACCAATACATGGCCCCTTTCGGGTAACCGTAATGCAATTTATGTCCTCTCACAGAGTGGATACCGGTCTTGAGCGCCCACAAATCCACACTACTACCACGGGTTGTTCGGTCTCAATGCCCTTCCGAATCGGATCTGATATGATAGGGACATCCTCGCCATACATCTAGACAAGTCCTATGTATGTCATTCAATAACCCGGGAAGCGTCGATGGACACCTTCAGAGAACATCCCATACTATTCCCTCCGATGTCCAAGGACAGAAGCACCAGTAGGGTACCCCTCAATCCCAAGTTATGCTTAAGCAATCACATGCCCAAGTTCATCATATCAGTTCACAAGATACAACATCATAATAAACATTCAATTCATGGCATTGACATAAGTCATCATATATTGAAATTGATAAACATGATAAGACATTGAAATAACATAATGTAAACACGAAGCTACTGTTGAAAGACATATGTAGCAAGTCTAACATGATAAGAATATGAAATAGAAACTATATTTACTAAGTTAGGGATACCAAGTCAAAATTCCATATCTTAGGTAATTATATCGATAACTATCCTAACCTTGAATCGGAGAAGAGAATGGTCCAAGATCACAAGCAAGTGGCCCAAATAGCCTTAAAGTCCTAAACAAGCATATATGAAAGGTTAGAGAAGAAATCAGAACAATTGGAGATCAAACGAATCGGAACTAGGCAAAAGTTGCTCGACAACAACTCTATTGGTCGATACATTTGGTCGATAGTATCGACCAATAGTATCGACCAAATCAATTCCCGGACAGCAAGCTGGCTTTTTGGATTCTTGCCCAGATTTAGTCTTCCGGGTCTCGGATTGACACGAAACTTGGAGGATAGTCTAAGCACAACATGGGGACACTAATTATCAAGAAACTTTCATAATCCAATGGTCCATTTGGAAATCCCCAAATCGACATATTAAGGTTAAGAGTTGTAGGTCATGGCATTGGCTACATCTTAATGCAAATTAGGGGAAAACATGGGGGATTAGGTAGGGAATCGTTTAGAAGTAACATGGAATACATATGCAAGGTATAGATTAGGTTAATCATGAGCTTTATCTCAGTTTTGGTAATTAAAGCAAGTTGGTGAGCAATAAATCATGAAAATGTGTAGTCAAGGATCATGAGGTGAATCAATCATAGTCATATCGGTGAAAACATCATTGTATGGGGTTTAGAAGGCTCATGGCAAGGTGTATGCAAGGTTGCAGTACCTTGGCCATGGTCCCAACAGTAAAATAGAGAAAAGATGAGTGAGAAAGTGATTAGGAGAGAGATTCATACCTTTAAAGTGGAACAATAAAGTAAGAATGAGTGGTTGGCAATGATTGATGAAGAAGATGCTTCACCACTACCAAGGAGGAGTTCTTGGGAGGCTCTCCCACGTTCCCAGATGTTAAAAACGCGAGAAAAGGTCTCCAGTCTCGAGGAATAAATAAATAGAAAAGAATATTCCAAGAATCTTTAAATCTGGGTTCAGCAAACTTGTTGGTCGATACCTTTGGTTGATAGTATCGACCAAAACATATTTCTGCAGAATTTTACAGAATAGTTCAGCAACTTTAGGTGTGGACTTGGAGGGCTATACAAGGTCAAATTGCATGGGGTTTTCTCCTACAATTCACTCAAGAGGTCTAGTTTTAGGGAGTACCTTTGGATTATGCACAGGAGTCCGTTTGATATTTCAACTGTCTCACTCTTCATCAGTGCGCAGATTCTCACTTAACACTGATAATGTACTCAAGGAAGGAGCATCATCGTCAATGTCCATAAACTGGAGTTCCGACATTACGTCGTCAACCAGTAGGGCCCATAAGTCCCTTCTATCACCACTTCGGGTCTTCAGACCTACAAACATAACAATGACCGGGTCGGGTCAAGGTTAGGTAAAAGCTGGATTTTACAGAAAGAAGTGAATTAATGTGCTTATAAAGGAGAAATGTCTAAGAAGGTCAATATTGCTTAGATCTTGAGTTCTTGGTATTATTTGGTACCTAGTTTAGTCTTATCTGAGGGTGAACTGGTAGACTGAAGATAAGAAGAGACTTCTCGATTGAATTGTTTGCCTAGAGCTAGACTCAAGAGAGGGTGTAAGAGCTTAAGTGTGGGGGTGCCTATATTCCCTTTAATCTTTAGTGGAGTGTCTTTGTCTTGGAATCTATCTTTCTACTCTTACTACTGCCAGAATAATTAGAAGAGCACTTAAGAATTTTGTGTGTATATTCTCTGCAAACACTCACGAGACACAACTCGTCCACTAGGGTAACCTAGGGGTTTAAAGGCTTGTTGCACATGCTAAGTGCAACCGTGATTCCTACGAAAGTGAGTTAGGTTTTTCCTTTTTTTATTTTCCGTATTACTTTTATTTTTTTCATTTTGCTCGAGGGCTAGCAACACTCAAGTGTGGGGGTATTTGATAAGCATGCATTTACCATTATTTATTTGATTTATTCCCCATACTTATTTAATTAAAGAGAGCTAATTGAGTATTTTTGTGTATTTTTCAGGAATAAGGTGATTTTGGTTATTAGAGATAATATGGAGTAAAGTTGGCAAATATTTTAGATATTGGTGGATTTTAAATCATGGCATTCAATCTTTCTGCTCAAGAAATCATGAAAAGTGAGATCTTAGCCAAATTGGAAATAGGTGGAGGTCTAAGGAACAAAATTGGTAATAAATCTGAAAATCGGGTAAACAGACCTATCTTCAGTATTTTGGGCATATCTCTCTCGTATGAGCTTGGATTTCGATGATTCAAGATTCTATTGAACGATATTGAAAATATCTACAACTTTCTAGTTTTGAGTTTTTCCAAAATACGAAAGAATAAAGGTCAAATTGACGGGTAAAGAGAGGGGATTCATTGTGTGCGGGAGACATAAAAGAGAAGCCAGCCACATAGAAGAGAAGAAGACGGCGAATGCGGCACTCATCTCTCATTGCTGAAGAAGAAGATCATCCCTAATTTACTTTGAACTGTAGAGTTCTATCGGTTAGGAAAAAGCATTGGGGATTCGAAATCCCAAAGATCTTCACATATTCATAGTTAACATTTTTGCATTAATTAGTAGATTTAGTTTAAATTTAGTTTTGTTGAATTCAATCTTAGTGACTTAGCCTTTCAGTTCCCCATAGTTCGACCCCGTACTTTCTGCTTGCTAGATTAGTATAGGATATTATTTTTGATTGGTTAGCGACACGATCAAATTTTGAAAATGGTGTCTGAGCCCGGGTGCCATAGGATACGATGACTATAGTAGGAAGGATACCGAACCAATTGTGAGAGGCATGAGGGGAAGTGT
The DNA here is from genome assembly GCF_041222555.1 of Hakea prostrata. Classification (NCBI taxonomy): domain Eukaryota; kingdom Viridiplantae; phylum Streptophyta; class Magnoliopsida; order Proteales; family Proteaceae; genus Hakea; species Hakea prostrata. The sequence goes on along the minus strand of NC_142609.1, from coordinate 25,624,189 downwards.
CTGAACCTAGGTTGATGTAACTTAGTAGATGACTTGCACTGGGCTAGGTATAACCCTGACACGCGCCAATACTCATACCAATGGTGGTGAGAGAGCGGTGATCTAAACCCCAGCCATGGTGATAATCTGAGAGGGATGCCTTGACCCCTTACCTTGGATCTCAAGACCGGTAACCAACCCGTGAGAGATCAGAGTGACGATACCATCTGAGAGGAGGCTGGTGTTCCATCTTAATGCGTGCCCACCATTAGAGACTAGCATCCGTTAGAATATACTTGCATTCTTGCATTTTGTCTTATATCATATTGCATCATATTATGTCTTGATTTGGATTGTAATTTGTTAATTGTATGTGACTCGTTGAGTTCTTTTGAGCTCACCTTTCGGGGACAATAATATTTTAGACTTTGCTGTAGGTATAGATGATACCGAAATCTAGGAATATAAGACCCCGGCAAGTGATCCTTACGGTGTACAAGGTGTTGGGGACTATGACACACAGTAAAGAATGTTCATGTCTCGACTGCATACCAAGATTAACTCAACTCATGAGTTGGTATACCCCGTACTCAATATGGAGATTTTTGAGTTTAGAAACTACATTTTGCTTAAAGACGCATACCTAATGTAATTTTTGATTAGTTTTGATCGCTTCCTTTATTCTTTCAGTTGTATATGTTAGGTTTATTATTTCTTCCGCACTTTGATATTGGTTTTGAGATCCTTTTGAGACCTTACTTTTGATTTAATTCTTTAATTATCTTAATACATTGATTTATTCTTGCTCATGATTGGACTATTGTAGGGAATGGTTGGATGTTTGTCTGAGACTTGATCTTTAAGGCTATGGATCACACTTTCGGGTATTTGGGTAATAGGGTATTGGCTGGGGGGATGTGACATTGACGGACTTGGTAGATAGATCAAAAGTAAAGTAATGACACAAGTAGAAGGTCCCGAAAAATCAGGTAAGACACTTCTATAACTTATATAAGGACCCAAGAATGAACTAGGGCTTTCGAAGCATCAATACCACTCCTGGAGCAAAAGTACCAGGGGTGGCTTGTCACCCTGTTTGCCCTAGGTGATCCACCCAGTTTTGGGGCAAAAAGGTATCTTGGGTATTTGATGTTTTTTAATCCCTATTTAATATTCTTTGGTTCTAAAACATGTCATTATGTTCTAAAGCCATCAGAGAATATCAGATCTTAGGAAGGTGTGGAAGAGTCTATCAAGGTTTCCAATCTTTGTTTGTCTTTCTAAAAAGTTAGTATTCATCTTCTTCGTTCTAGTTCTTCTCTTTTGGTTGTTTATACCTACTATATAGACCTAGAAGAAGGTTTATACTTTCTGTTATGACCTATCTCTTCTATCCTTTTTGTTCTAGAATGAATCTCCATTCACTCTAGCTCTTCTGTGAACTTCATGGTAAGGTTTCTAAGAAGACCTAGTATAAGATCCATTACGTTTTCATACTTTTTGTTTGGTTTGATCTCCAAACCATGTTAGACCATTATCTATTATGATTTCAGACCTTTATTTTCTATGCTCTTTACTCTAGAGTGAATCTCCATTCATTCTAGCTCATCCGTGAATCTTACGGTAAGAATTTGGAGAAAACCTAACATAGGATTCATTAGGTTTTCATTCTTTTTGCTATGATTGACCTTTAAACCATGTTAGATAATGTCCTATCATGATTTTAGAGTTTTCTAATTAATTTTGGATTAGTTTAGAACCCAAATGAGAAGTTATGGTCGCCCGTAGTGGTCGCCCTAGGAGACCCACACAGGCGTCCCAATCAAGGTTTGGCAGATTGGTGGTTGGGTTGATTGCTCTGGTTGCCCCAGGCAACCCACCCATTGTCAAGTTGGTTGGTTGCTCTCTTTTCAACACCATACATTTAGGGTTGTTTCTAACTTTGAACCAACATGTTTTTAGGACTTTTTGAGAAACTTGAACTCACTCTTTGACCTAATTTACAAAGGTTGTGAATCGATAGCAAGGTGAGGACGTTCACTTACACATAACTAGGGGTATAAATGGACCGGATTCGGATCGGATAGTGGTAATACCATATTTGCATCCTATTATATTCGAGTGGATTCAGATGATAATCGGATAGTTATTTTCTTAAGTAGATTCTTCTAAATGGGCATGAATACAGATTGAATACAAGTTTTCAAATACCTGTTTACATATTTACCATTTTATTTGTGAGGGCTAGGTTTAAAATTTAAGAATTTAGTAACTTTGGTAGCTATTCTAGTAGAAAATCTAGAAAAATAGTCACATATCACAGGTAAAAAATTTATAAAAATAAGAAAACTAAATCTAAATAAGTAACTTAATCGGATAATTTTATCGGAAAAATAATAATCAGTATGAAGGGGGTATACCATATCCACATCCTATTAGTAATCGAACGGATTTGGATACACCTAAACGGATGCGAATGCAAATTCGGAAGTAGATTTCGGTTATCCATTTACACCCCTACACATAACCATGGTTACATTCTTGTTTGTTATGGAGCTTGAATGTATGATTACATATTGTTGTTTTAGGGTTTAAACATGATTACTACGACTCTAAGAAGTTAGAATATGGTTGATTAATAATGTTATGCATATATGTTAAATATAGTTGATTAATGATGTTATGCATATATGTTAAATATGTGACTATTTGGACTTGAGAATGTGATTCGAACCATATTGTGATGCGACTGTATGTTGTGATTGTGAACTGGGAATACCATTCAGGTGTTTCTGTCTTGAGATTTTAGTGGAGGTGGTATGGGATACAATCCTATGATGCCCCTTGGCACTTTTCATGATCATTGGATGTTATGACTAGGAAGTCTAGTTAAGTTTGGTTGGAAACCCCGACATATCATTACCCTATTAGAGGGGTATTGATGACGAGTGACCCGTGGCAATGGTAGGGTTGCATATAATAGGCTTGGGCTCGTGGGCACCCAAGAATGCGAGAAGCCTGAGGAGACACAACATTGCAGTGGGGATCATTCATTGGTAGGGTTGCATATAATAGGCTTGGGCTCGTGGGCACCCAAGAATGCGAGAAGCATGAGGGGACACGAGAGCTTCCTTCCCATTATATGTGGATGACCAATAGGGTTGAGGGAAGGCATAGTCCAAGAAGGAGACGTTGACTCTAAATAGGAAAGGATACTGAACCAAGAAGGTGAGAAGTATGAGGGGAGGTATCTGGACCTAGTATGATGTGACTAAGTAGATGACTTGCATTGGGTTAGGCTTATCCCTTACACACACCAGTACTGATGCCAATGGTGTGGTGAGAGAGTGGTGACCTAAACCCTAGCCATGATGATAGTTTGAGAAGGATGCCTTGAACCCTTACCCAGGATCTCAAGAACGGTAACCAATCTGTGAGAGAAAAAAGTGACGATACCTTCCCAGAGGGGCTGGTGTTCCATCTTAATGTGTGTCTGCCATTAGATACTAGAATTCGTTAGAGTATAGTTGCATTCTTGCATTTTGTCTCATATCATATTGCATCATATAATGTATTGTTTTGGATTGTAATTTGTTATTTGTTTGTGAAATAAGTTCTTTTGAGCTCACCCTTCGTGGACAATTTTTTTTTAGATGACTTTGCAAGTGAAGAAGAGATACCGGTTCGGAGATCCTTCCCATATATCATACAATTAAGGAAGCAATGGGAATTGACGGTAGCTTGTGGTATGATCAATGTACCAGTGTGGAGCACTATTATGGCTTTGATTAGCAATGATACAAGTCGCCTCATACACCGATGGGACTACAAGCTGGACATCGATCTTAAGTTGCAAGAGTACAAGCCTTTGAAGAAGAAGGTGAAACTAGAAGAAAGTGAAACACTAGAATACTTAGAAAAGTTTTGATCTTTCTTTTTATTTTCAGTTGTATTCATTAGGTTTATTTTTACTTCTACACTCTGATTATTTAACATCATTTTCGCACTCTGATATTGGTTTTAAGATCCTTACTTTTGATTTTATTCTCTAATTATATTAATACATTGATTTATTCATACTTATGATTGGACTATTGTGTGTAATGGTTGGATAATTGTCTAAGACTTGATCTTTGGGGTTGTGGATCATACCTCCAGGTATTTGGGTAATTGGGTTCCAGCTAGGGGGATGTGACAACCAACCCCCTGTGGGGGACACAAATGCACTTTGGAGGCCATTCATTGGTAGGGTTGTATATAGTAGGGTTGGGCTTATGGGTGCTCGAGACTGGCAACCAACCCATGAGAGGACATGAGAGCTCCCCCCCCCCCATTATACGTGGATGACCAATAGGATTAAGATGAGGCGTAGACCAAGTTGGTCGATGCCATAGGATACGTTGACTCTAGATAGGGAGGGTGGTATCTTAACCTAGAACGATGTGATTAAGTAGATGACTTGCATTGGGTTAGGTATTACCTTTGGCGCGCGTCAGTACTCATGCCAATGATTGTGGTGAGTGACAATGGCCCTAAACCCAAATCATGGTCGATGAGAGGACTGATATCCCTATACCTTGGTTTTGACATCCAGTTCGGCTGGAGTTGTTGGGTTCTATGTGAGACTAACCAGAGGAGGCTGATGGTATACCTTAATACATGTCCACCAATATAGAGACTTAGCATTGGTTAGAATATAAGAACATTAGTTCATTGTGTAGCACTTACATCCAAGTACTGAACAATATTAGGGGGCAGTTGATTGACCCAACCAATAGCCTAAAGCGACCGGTCAGTTTGGCTTTGGGTTTTAAACGCTGTTTTACCCCTTGCCCTCTATAAATAGTCATCCATGACCTAATTATGCATTATTATATTCGTGGAGGCCGTTGTGGACTGAGTAGAGGTTGTGTACACATGGTTGGTGGTGAAGAACCCTCGATTCGCAAAGAAGGCTTGGATCTTACTTTCACTTTCAGATCTTTTAGAGGTTAGATAATCACTTTCTTATTTTACTTGAATTCTATATTGTTAGAGAGTAGTTCCTCCCTCTAAAATTTTGTACTGGTGAGTTGGAGAGATTAGATCCTTTTCCCTCAATGATCTCAATTGGATCAAGCTAAGAGATGGCAAAGAAGATGATGTGGATTCAAATCATTCTTCTTCTGTGATCTGATGTGTGGTGCCCTCTCGGGAGTTCTAAGGACAAAGTTTGGACTTGAATTATTTCAAAGTCAGATCAAGGACCGGTGATCAAAAGGCTGAATTTCGGACTTGAAAAACTGCCAAAAAAGCGGGCAATCACTTAAGGAGGTCGCTTGAACCATCCGGCTCAAGCAACCAGTCCACTTCCAGAGGTTGTTTTCGCTCTGATTGGATCTCAGACCTTAATGAAACTTCTTAACCCTAATCTAAGTGATCTCTGAGGTCTGTAGGAGTGGTTATTTAAGATATTTATTATGTTTTTCCATGATATTTCCGCTAAGACAAGTAAGGTTACAATTGCATGTATGATTGATGTGATGTTATGATGATTTGCCTATCACTATGAACATGTATGTAGCCTTATAACCTGTTGAAACAGTAGCCAAATATTTTATTTGATGATGACATGTTATGGATAATGTTAGATGTATTTATTTATTATTTGATGTAGAATGATGTGTTTGGTGCGACTATGATTGAGGATTATCCTTGCTGGGTATTCCTAGCTTGGGATGTCAGGGACTGTGGCATGGGACATTGTTCTTTGATGCCCCTAGCTAGCACTATCATGGTTACTAATTTACATACCTAAGAGGTCTAGATTGCATGGTTAGGTACCCTCACATGCTACTACCCTTTCGGCAGGGTTATTGAAGCCAAATGACCCGTGATAATGGTGACATGACTTTGTTTCATCCAAGAGTGGTAGCCAGTCCATGCAAAGATTCATTGGTCCATTGTTGATCATGCAAGGGTAGGATTACATATGTTAGGGTTGGGCTCATGGGCGTCCAACAAACGGCTTGGGAGTTATGAGGGGACAAGAGAGCATCCACCCGACAATATGTGGATGGCCATAGGGTTATGGAATGGAGTCCAACAGAGGTAATCAGTCTGTGAGGATGCTCATTGTCACATCCCCCCAGCTGGTGCCCTACCTGAATACTTGAAGATGTGATCCATAGCCCGGAAGATCAAGTCTCAAACAATCATCCAACCATTCCACATCAAGAATAAATCAATGCATTAATGTAATTAAAGGATTAAATCAAAAGTAAGGATCTCAAAACAACTGTCAGAGTGTGGAAGAATAATCAAATCTAAGGTATACAACTTAAAGGATAACGAAAGACCAAAATTGTTTTATGCATTACAAAAGTATGTATCCTTAAGTAGGATGTAGTTTCTAATCTCAAAAATCTTTGTATTGAGTATCGGGTAGATCAGCTCATGAGTCGAGCTAATCTTGGTACACATAGTTGAGACACGAGCATTCTTCACCATGAATGTCATGGTCGCCAACACCTTGTACACCGTACAGACCACTCGTCGAGGTCTTGTATTCCTGGATCTCGATATCATCTGTACCTGCAACAAAGTCTAAAACAAAATTGTCCCTGAAGGGTGAGCTCAAAAGAACTCGGCGAGTAGTTCACATACAAATAACAATTACAATCCAATTTAAGAACATAGCATGAAGCAATATGATATGAGACAATATGCAAGAATGCACGATACTCTAATGGATGCTAGTCTCTAATGCCGGACACGCATTAAGATGTAACACCAGCCTCCTCTAGGAAGGTATCGTCACTCTGATTTCTCAAGGGTTGCTTACCGATCTTGAGATCCTGGGTAAGGGGTCAAGGCATCCCTCTTAGACTATCACCATGGCTGGGGTTTAGGTCACCGCTCTCTTACCACACCATTGGTATGAGTACTAGCACTTTTCATGGTTATACCTAACCCAGTGCAAGTCATCTACTGAGTCACATCAACCTAAGGTAGATACTTCCCCTCATGCCTCTCACAATTGGTTCGGTATCCTTTCCCACTAGAGTCATCGTATCCTATGGCCAACCAGCTCGGACTATGGACTCTTAACCCTATTGGTCATCCACATATAATAGACGGGAAGCTCTCATGTCCTCTCACGAGTTGGCTACCTGTCTTGAGCGCCCACAATCCCCACTACTACCACGGGTCACTCGGCATCAATACCCACACCGATAGGGTGTGATATGATGGGGTTTCTAACCAAACACTTCTAAACTTCCTAGTTATGACATCCAGTGATCATGAAAAGCGCCAAGGGGCATCATAGGATTGTGTCCCATACCACCTCCACTGATGTCCCAAGACAGAACACCCGAATGGCGTTCCCCAATCCACGCATTACAATATGATTCCAATCACATTATCATATCATAGTTCATTCCAAATTCAAAACAATCACATATAAATCATATATGAATAACATCATTACTAAACTATATTCTAAAATTACGGAGTCATAGTAATCATGTCTAAATCATATAACAACAATATAGAACATGCATTCAAGTCCTATTACAAATAATCCTACCAAAAAAAAAAAAGTCCTATTACAAATAAGAATGTAACTAGGGTTATATGTAAGTCAACGTCCTCACCTTGTTATTGATTCAAAAACATTGTAGAATAGATCAAAGTATGAGTTCAAACTTGTCAAAAATTATTAATAAAATGATGATTCAAAGTTAGAAACAAACCCTAAAGGTTTAAAGTTGAAAAGATGACAAAATCCAGCCACTAGTCTGTCAGCACCAGGCTTGGTCGCCTGAGGTTGCCAAGGCAGGCGACCAAGGCTACTATGTACGGATAGAAAATGTCTAAGTCAATAGAAAACTCCTCGTTTGGGTTCCAAACAACTATGAAATTAACTAGAAAGTTCTAAAATCATGGTAAGACATTATCTAGTATGGTTTAAGGAACAATCATAGCAAAAGGAATAAAATCTAACGAATCGTATATTAGGTTTCTTCCAAAAACAAACTGCAAGATTCACGGATAGACTAGAGTGAATGGAGATTCATTCTAGAGTAAAGAAAGTAGTAGATAAAGGTTTGAAATGATCATAGATCATGGTCTAACATAGTTTGGAGATCAAACTAATCCAAGAGGATAAAAACTAATAGATTTTATACTAGGTCTTCTCCGAAATCTTACTGTGAAGTTCGTGGAAGAGCTAGAGTGAATGGAGATTCACTGTAGAACATAGAGAATAGTAGAGATAGGTCATAACAACAAGTATAGACCTTCTTCATAGTAGGTAGAAACAATCAAAAGAGAAGAACTAGAATGAAGAAAATCAATGCTAACCTTTTAGAAAGCGAAACAAAGTACGGAAACCTTGACGGATGCTCCCACACCTTCCTTCACCTTAAAGAGGGTTCTCTAGAGAGTCTCTAACATTCTCTGATGGCTTTAGAACATAATGACACGTTTTAGAACAAAAAATAATTAAATAGGGCTTCAAAAACCTAATTTCTCAAAATGCCCTTTTTGCCCCGAAACAAGCTTGGTCGCCCAACGCAAGGTACTTTTGGTCAAAGAGGGGTTTTGATGCTCCGAAAGCCTTGGCTTCTTCTTGGATCCTTTTCTAAGTTATAGAAGGGTCTTACCTGGTTTTTCACGACCTTCCACTTGTGTCATTATTGTACTCTTGATTTATCTACCAAGTCCATCAACATTCAAGTTAGTTCTTCTTCCTTAATCAGACAGAGTTCCCAACTTAGCATCATCACCATCCACTTCCATGGATTCAAAGTCAAATCCAATGATTTCAATTCGGATGGCCCACAATTGCCTTCTTCCCACACTCCGGGTTTTCGAACCTACAATATGGATTTCCAAGTTAGGGTTTTAAGGGATTTCAGACTCATTCCTAGGTGGAGAAGGATACTAAACCAAGTCTATTGGTGCCATGGGGATGTATCTAGACCACATGTAGTATATCCCATAGGACCTTCCATTAGGTTAGAATCCCCAACATGTGCAATACTCATGCCAATGGTTGTGGTGAGAGAGTATGAACCTAAACCCCAACCAAGGTTGATTGACGAGGACCGTACCCCTTTGCCCAGGATCCCAACAGAGGTAGCCAGTCCGTGAGGGATCAAAGTGACAAGACCTACAAGAGGAGGGCTGGTGTTATCTCTTAAAGCATGTATGCCTTATTAGAGACTTTCACAGTTAGCTACTAAATGCATCCATATTATCGCTTATCACCTTTCATTTTTACTCATGATGTGTTTATGATGTTGATGTGTATATGGGATTGTTGCCTTACGTTCATCAGAACTCATCTTTGTGGATTGTCTCTATTTTTTTATTTTTTTTCAGACGACTATACAGATGCAGGAGAAGTTTTGTATGTAAGGGAGAACTCTAATGAAGAGACTATGGAGACATCAATGGGAATTGATGTTGCACAACACGAAGCCTCATGTGGGTGCGTGGAGCGCTCTTATGGCACCTATTGACGAAAAGAGAATCTAAGTGGCTCGTCATTTGGATAGGTCGATGAGAGATGGTTTTATGACACCTTTTATTGAGAGACTAGAAGAAGGTTGTGCCAATTCTGAGAAAGGCAGAACAATAATTAAATTATGAAATTTTATTTGCTTCCATCGAAAGCATTCTTTGGATACATTTCCTTTTATTCATTCCTTGGATTACATTTATTACGTTACATTGGATTTTGGACTCTTTGTTCCTTTATATTAATTATTGAGTTGTTCTTTTCTCTTAATTTGGCGTTGTGTGTATTTATTATTACTGATGGCTAAACCAAGGACTTGTGGCTGTGGATCACACCCACGGGTTGTCAGGCGGATCTCATACCAATGGGTGGGGTGTGACAATCAGACTTTACTTTCTAATATCTGAATACATGGATATGCATATTGTTGAAGTACTCGCTGAGTTCTTTGGAACTCATCCCCCATTGAAATGTTGTTTTTATATGGTTTCATAGGTAACGAATAGATCCTGAGTTCAGAAGTATTTCCCCTTGAGGATTCAATTGACGCAACGGTAGCAGCTGATTATGACCCGTGGTACAATTCGTGTGCAAGTCCAAAGTAATCTTACAGCTCTAATTGATAATGATAAGACCCGCTTAGTACATCGTTGGGATTATGAACTAGAAATAGACCCAATGATGAAAACTTTTAAACATTTAGAAAAGATGTGTAAACCTTGGGATTATTGAACTCCCCATTCTTTTCCAGTTTCACTATCCATTTTTAGATAAACATTCTATCAGTTTTGATCACGCTCCGCATCTTTGAGATTCTTTTGAATATTTTTTATTTTTAATATAAATTAATTATTAGATTTTATTGTTTCTTGCTCATGATTATGTTATCATGTGGATTGGTATGTGACTGTGTGTGAACCTGGTCTTGTGACTATGGATCACTCCCTGGAGTATTCAGGTGGATTGGATACTGGCTGAGCAAACGTGACACATCATTTATTTCTTAATTCTTTCGCTTTGAACTTTATGGTTTAGAGCCCTCAGGACTCCATCTGTTGGGGAAGGTGTTGCTCCACATATTGACTTGATCATCGAAGGCGGCTACCCTACCAACATGGTATAAGAGAACCGTAGATTCCTGAAAGCAAGTCACCAAGGACTAATGTCCGACTAGGGAATGGGAGAACCGTTGGTTTTTGAAGAAAAGAAATTGCCTAGGGCTTATCTCCAACTAGGGTATGAAAAATTGGGGGGGGGGTTTAAAGTCAAGTAGACCTGGGGGCTTTATTTTTTAAATTTACAATATATTAAACTTTAAAATGCAAAAATAAAAACTTTTATTTACACATATACCTTTGCCATTTTAATTTCCACCGTTGGATCAAAAATTGATGGTGGGGACCATTTGATGGTAGCATGAGTGCAAGCTAGGGTACTAGAAAGAAAATCCCTATCAAACTTTGCATGACTCATATGCACGACTTCGTCCTCTCCCTGGCAAAGAAAATTTGGCTCATATACACGACTTTGTCTATCCTCTCTTTGGCAAACTTTTGTTCAACATAGGTAGTTGAAGAAGAACACTATTTGGTCCCTTCCCCTGCCGAGTCGATGTGCTTTCTCTCTTTAGGCCATATTGAAGGTTAGACCTCTGATTATTCATAAGGTTCAGTACTCAGTGCATGACGCGTCCACCATCTCAACTTGGCCTGATCCATGGTTGGAATCGGGTTCACTCTATAGCCCTAGGTTGCTGGTGAATGCTACGGTTGGCAGGGAGCCTAACTCTCACATTTCAGACTTGATAGGTGATCATGGAATGTGGAATGTGGAATGTGGAATGGAGAGGTAAATGATCTTGTTATTCGAGATAAGTGGCCTGAAATTAGTAAGATGACCATATATCATCACTTGGAGGTGGACATGCCAGTGTTGACAGCGACTTCGTCTAGTGAGTTCCCTATTAGTTCGGCCTATAATATGCTTCGTCAAGCAGGTTTGCATAATGTGATTTGGTCTTCTAAAAATTCGAAATGGTTTGCCTTTGTTGCTTGGCTTGCCTACCTAGAGTACCTTCCCGCCAAGGATCAATTAATCTCATGGGTTAGGAATATTGATCCAATTTCCTTGTTATGTCAGTCGGTAGGAGAGTCGCATGTTCATATCTTCTTCTCATGTTCTTTCTCTTTTGGTGTTTGGAGCCGTCTCATGATCCTTCCTGGGCTTAAGGATCTTGGTCCTCTCTCGCGGGCGGACGCTATGCATTGGTGCATTGAGCATATCAGATAGCCTGAATGACGTGAGACGATTCAGCTTTGTTACCATGATTTACTTTCTTTGGTAGGAAAGGAATAACTGTATTTTCTGGCAGGATTCCCGAGTGAACTCAACATCTTTTACTTGGTGGCTAAGATGACCCAGTTACGGTTTCAGTTCACAAAGCTCATGGTGGAGGATTACCCTCGACAGAGGCAATTCCTTCTCTAGCAAGGGTATTCCGGTTTCTTTTGCCCAGGTCAAGAGTTCTATTCATTATTGGCTACTGCCGCCATGGGGTTGGATCCTGCTCAATTGTAATGGTTCTCTACGGGGGCATATTGGAGGATAGTTATGGCTTGGAAATTGCATAGGTGATGTTATTTTCACTTGTGGTAGCAACTGTGATAATGTGGGTGCTTTTCATGCCGAGATGCTTGATATTTGTTGTGATTTGCAGCTTGCTCAATAGTACCATGCAATACAGTTTTGGTGCATTTGGACTCCCAAGTGGCAATTAGGACTCTGATGGGTATTTACCGCCCACAATGGGGGATTTTACACCTTGTTGAAGATATTCTTCACTTGAGATCTTTGTTTGAGGAGTGTATTTTAATACATGGAGTTACAAAGACTAATCAACGTGCGAATAATTTAGTCAGATTGGCAATGGCGGTCAAGAAATTATGTTGGATCTCTCTCTCTCTCTCTCTCTCTCTCTCATTCATGCTCAGCTCTTACACTATGTGGCAGGGTTGTAGGCTCTTTAGAACCTAATTCTGTATTTTTCTATGTTCACTAATTTTATTAGTATTAAGTCTCCCTTTCTTCCCCCCCCCCCCCCCCAACCCCACCTAAAAACAAAAACCATGATCGGTTAGTTTCTTTTCTTTTATTTTTCAAAACTATAAGATGCAGAACTGATAACCAAAAAAAATAACTAGGACGTGCTCAACTGCACTCAAAACGAATCATTACATTTGTTATAAGTACAGTTCATACACTAGCTATTTGGATTAATTACACTCGGTGAAATCACTAGATTTTGAAGCAAAAAAATTCCAACTAGACCTTGAAAGCCTTGAACTCTTGGTTCATTGGCATTTGATCATATCGGTTTTGCCAAAGTCTTGGGAGTATTACTTGGGTTCTTTATCCCACGACGATTAAGCTTAGGAGGTGGGGTCTTCCTAACAACCTTAGATGCCTGAAGTTCCTCCAATGTGTCAAGAACATCTCTCATATTAGGCCGGTTCTTAGGGTCAGCATGGAGGCACTGGAGAGCAAGTGCAGCAAGCCCCTGGACTCCTTTCTTGGGGTATTGACCTCCCAACCCTGTGTCCATGATTCTCAACACTTTCCTGTTGTCACTTAGGAATGGCCTTGCCCAATCTACAAGGCTCTCTTCAACGATAGCTGTCTCATCAGTTAGAGCTCGTCTTCCAGATAACAGCTCCAACAAGACAACTCCATAGCTGTATACATCGCTCTTTATGGTCAAATGACCTGTTTAAGATAACTAGTCAGTGAGGCAAAAAGAGTATGGCTAGCTACTTGACCAAGGTAAATGAATATATTATGGCTTATTATTCCTAAATAATTTATGGAAGTAGAAGTAACCTGTTGCCACATATTCTGGAGCAGCATAACCACGAGTTCCCACTATTCGAGTTGAAACATGTGTTTTATCTCCAGTAGGACCATCCCTTGCTAGGCCGAAATCTGAAAGCTTTGCATTGAAGTCCTACATGGTAATTGCACAAAGGCTGAATTAGGTAAGTATTAAAAAGAGACTGACTGAGGTTATACAAGTTATATAATGGAACTATTTAAATTATCGAGAAAAGTAACAATTTGATTTGTGAGAAGAATTACATACCGAGTCAAGAAGAATATTGGAAGCTTTTAAATCACGGTAGATTACTTGGGTTTCTAAATTATGCAAGAAAGACAGTCCTCGAGCAACACTAATGGCAATGCTCATACGAGTGGCCCATGGTAGTGGTTGAATACTTTCTACATAAGAGATTTTTCACCCATAAGAATTAATTCAACAAACGATGATGCATTCAGTGTTAACATTAGAATAGCATGTCATCTACAGGGACGTAAAGAATAAAAGGAATGTTAACATCAGCTGGAATAGCTGAAAAAGCATATGTATCTAAAATAGCAGCATCAGAACTGACCAGACATAACCACAGGTCCCCAAACATCAGATTGCTTTAGAGCAAGCATTTATGAATAAACTAACCAACAATTGCCAAACCCAGTGGGTTGCATGATGTTTCAAGGTAGTAAATCCAAGCAGGTCTAAAGCCAAGTGGAGCAGGGGCGGACCCACAGTGGGGCCGGGGCCATGGCCTCCCCCAGTTTTTAAAAAATTATACTAATTCCTTAAAATTTTCTAGTTTTTATGTAAATTCCCTTAATTTTTTTAGTTTTTTCTCTTCCCACATGTGAAATACCACTATTTGCCCCCCTCCTCATATTATAAACATTTTTTAAAGGTAAAATAATGGGTATATATGTCATTCCTAATTAAAAACTAACTCCTCAATCCCTATTTATTCTCCCCTCTCTTCTCTCTCATCTTTTCTTCCTATTTATTCTCTTCTCTTTCCATAAACGTGGGTTAAAGGAAATTTTTGAAGAAAAATCTTTTTAGGTATTCAAAATGTCATTCCTAATTAGAAACTCACTCCTCAATCCCTATTTATTCTCTCTTATCTTCTCTCTCATCTCTCTTCCTTTCTTCTTATTTATTCTCTGCCCTTTCTATTAAGGTCGGCTAAGGAAATTTTGGAAAAAAATCTCTCCACAATAGATACTCTTTCTCTTTCTCAATTTATTTTTCGTTTCCTCTTTTTTTTTTTTTCTTTTCCTTTTTTTCTTTTTATTTGATTTTATAAATTCTCTGTTTCTTTATTTGTTCTATAATTTTTGTTATTTGATTTGATATTGTGAATAAAATGTCTATAGTTAGTAAAGTAACTAACTACCATTGGTCTTTAAAAAAAATAAAATTAGATTGCATCTCCTACCAAATAAAATTTTGGTTTGTATCTAACTTTTTAGGGTTGGTCATGTGGATTTTTATTTTATTTTATTATTATTATTTATTATTTTTTTGGTATTGCTGCTTTAATTTACTTATATTTTGTCCAAAAAAATCATTATCAATAGTTTACCTTTTTTTTCAAATGTGTGGGCCCCACAAAATATATGTGGGCCTATTCCTTAATATAATAAAATAATTCAGAAATGGGCCCTCAATGGGTCTTATAAGGGCCCACACAATATGTGCGACGAAAAAGTATTAGTGCTTTCCCAACGGGAAGGTAATCTGGACTTTCATTCTTCGCCCCCCCCCCAAAAAAAAAAAATTGAATCCTACTTCCGCCCCTGAAGTGGAGGGTGTTTTCTAAAACTCAAATCGAAACTTGGAAGGTGTTTTCTAAATCTCAAATCGAAACTACCATGAATATCAAGGAACGTTTTAATTTATGTAACTCTTCTAGGAATTGGTCTTTCCATAAATAATCTCTTGTGAATATGTAAGATAATTCTATTCATATATCACTTTTTAGCATTTACTGCTTGCAATACGGACAAAGACACAAGGCTCCAAAGCATCAAAGAACTCTAAGAAAGTAAAACAATATAGAGGAGTCTAGGACTCTTTGATTACTTGTAGCATGCATTTCTCTGGTCTTCAAGTGGTAACAATGTCACTCTTTTCAATGTGGCCCATGGCATTTAAACTGATGGTAAATTGGCTTTTGTAAATGGATGAAGTGCTTTCATTGGATGTTTCAGATCTCAAAACCCCGTCAGTGACAAATGATAAACTCACCTAAGCTTACTCCAACTAAATAGGGTCATCCGCATAGACTCCTTTTGCCCTTCAACTGAACCTAATTCATACATATTTTCACTTCTCCAAAAGTCAATGAAGGTCTATTTTAGCTCCTGTAATCTAAGTCACCCTATGCCTATATGGAACCTAATTTGTTGATATTCTGTTCTTTTTGGGAAAAGAAATTCTTTTACATACTTTGTTCTTTCCTAAGTTATATAACAAGATTTCTTTTCATGAGGACTACTTGATGTAAACCAGGATCTAGGGCTAAGGGTAATGATGTAATTTTCCTAGATTTATGGTTGGCCAGGAAGTTCCAGCAAAGAAGAGTGAGAATTCTAAGGTTTCAGAGGGCATTGTCACACTCACAAACTTAGTCATAGTAAGAACAGGGTTGTGGTTTTTATCAAAAATTAGGGTTGTTAGCAGGTTCGGGTGGGGTAGATGTGGGGGCCTATCCTTTGCTGGTTCTACAGTTTCAGAACTAGGGCTCAATGGGTCAGAGGGTTTAGGAGGTCAGGGTGATCAAAACTTAGGGTTTTAGAAGCTTTTAAAAATTCTGCAGAATTCTTCTAAGGAAGAAGATGACATGCAGAATTTTCAGACTTTTAGAAATTTTAGGGTTTAGATGGTCAGATTGCGCTGAAACTGGGAGGGAAGGTCTATGGGGTTAGGGGGATAATGCTCCTAAAGTTTGGTACAGCTCTAATGGTTAGATTGCCATAGATGTGGCCTTGAATTTTAGGTCTAGGAAAAAGTCCGAAAATTGCAGAAAACTTTAAACATCCAGAAAATTAGAAAAAGGACGATAAGTGCATTGGGGTGATGGCTTTAGGGCTTGGGAAGGTGGCTAAGGGTAGTGGAGGGTTGGGGTTGTACTTGATGGGGAAAGGACACTTGAAGGCTGCTGGAATTTTGAAAGTTCTTGGATCGCAAGCTTGAGGAAGAAGATGCTGAAACTTGAATGAAGATGCTGAATATTGAAGAAACTTTTCAAAACCCACAAAGGCCCCCTCACAACAGGAACCCCGGTCCTCTATAACTTTTCATTCAATAGTCCAAACTGAAAATTACAATGCAAGAAGAGGCTATTTATAGCCTAAAATAAAAGACTCTGACTGGGATTGGGAATCCCTAATAAATAAGGATCCCGACCTAGACTACCACATTCAAAAAGGAATCAAATTACTACAAGTTCACAACCCTAGGATTGAAATCTTATCAAGACACTTGACTAACACTTCCAAATAAAAACAAACTCTAAAGATAAGAACTCCTTTAGAGAAGTAATCTTATCTTATCCGCAACTAGCTAACTCAACACAACTTGAACTCTCAAATAATTTTAATGAGAAACCAAAAATAGATCAATGACCCTTAGATCAAGGAAAATCTATCCAGACCCATATTGAGCCCTAAAAAGAGGCTGAAAATGACCAAAATACCCTTAGGGGGCATTTGGCCAGCTTGGATTGGCCATTTGGATCTCAATTTTGGGACTCAATTATGGGGGATGTCCTTGTGTTTACATCACTACTTGAACTTCATAGCTTCATCATCCAACTACAATGTATAAGATCTTTTATTGGTTTTTGTTTCTTGGACTTCTCTTTCCTTTTTTCTTTTCCTGCACTTTTGGTTGTAAAGGGCAATGCCAGGATTTGTCCAAAGTGGACACACTTTTGTAGTCATTTCCCACTAACTAAGAATTTGAAGTACGCCGTGGTATGATATCAATTAGGATTAGGCAATTATTTGGAAGTACAAGTCACTTTGAGAGCCCATATGTAGTTGTAAAAGCATGGCCTAGGTACCTAGGTGCCAAAGTAGTTCTTGAATACCTTGGAAATTAGTCACATTGTTTAGGGTGCCCAGACTGAATACATAGGTGAATAAAAAGTGGGGAAGTTGAGGATAAGGGAGAGGAAATGGAAGGGACAGGAAGAAAAAGAGGGGAAATGGGAGAAAAAACAGCGAGAAGCGGAAAACTCATAAGAAAATTTGAGAGAAGCAGTAGTAAATGGGATTATTTTATACTCCCAAAAAGGTTGTACAGCAGCCATTGCCACCACCATCATAGTGTAAGAGGAGAAAAAGAAGAATAAATGGGACTATTTTGTTAAATTATAAATTTAATATGATATATGTGAAAGAAATGGAAGTTTCATTTTACACATGTAACTCCCACAAGTTTACTCGATAGAGAAAGAAATATTTATATCTGAAGCTCCATTGGTCTATGACACCTTAGTTGCCTAGGCACCTGCCTAAGCACCAATCACAAAGGCCTCTGGCTACTGCGTAGGTTCTCCTTGGCACTATGATAACTATGTTCTATCAAGAACATGTACCCTGACCGTTGAAAAGGCTAAGTTGAATTTTGATAAGAGGATTGCCCTGATTCGGTTGCATTCTGCGGTTGATTTATACCTCTTTTATCTCCATCAACACCTTCTTTTCCTCCTCTATTTCTTCCATTATGGTCTTAAATATATGCTATTTTCTTTCTTATTTTGAAATGAAATTTCACAAGATATGTTCTTCCATTTTTCTACCTAAAATTTGAACATTAGATTTAGGAATAGATATGCCCATCAATATCCATCAAATCTCCGTGTCCTATTTTCTCTGGTTTATCCTTCTTGGTATCCAAAAATCACTGCTTGACTATCAAAAACAACAAGAGCACAATTACATTCCTAAAATGACCTAAGTCTAACTAATAATTAGAACTTCAGAAATCATAATGTGAATAGGACAAAACAACAAACTAGATATAGTTGTCATCTTATTTCACATGGAATTAGTATCCCATCCTATGTTACATGATTACTGGGAAAAAATTTCCCAATTTTCTGTAACATTTTTGTTCTTTTTTTCTTTGAGATAAACAGTTATTTAAGATTTTCAAGGTGGAAATTTCCATTTATTTTTATTTAGCTATACAAGTGAAGAAGAATAATACAGACATTATTCTTATATGTCACTGAATCCACCGTGTTTTAGTTAAGACTCTGACAACCATCAGATACCATTGCAGAAGTAGTCTGGCGTTACTACTGGCTCAAGTAACATAGAACAAATCTTCCCCTAATGCATGCAAACATGCTTCTCATTCATATACATTAGTAGGAAGTAAAAAAAAATAAAACCAGAGAATGAGAATCATCAGTTGAGCCACAAAATTACTATCCAAATGTAAATATACAACATAAAAAACTGGACCATATCATAATGAAATACTTGGTAGAACAACTGTTTGCTTCACCAAAGCCATAAATTTCAACCAAGATGCATTAGAAACCATCTCCAGTTGGTTGATTATTCAAGTCATGTATTCTGGGACTGTATAATGACTTTCTCAAACATTGAATTTTGAAGTATATATGATGATAATAAAGATAAAGTTCAGGAAGAAACAGAATGAGAACCATCATGGACATTTGTCAAATTGAATATAAGAGGAGCCAGTTCACTTACTTCTAAACAAATGATTTTCCAAACTTCCTCTTGCCATATACTCATAAACAAGGAGTCTGTACTCAGACTCACAGCAGTACCCAATAAGTTTCACCAGATTCTCGTGGTGAAGTTGACCCAAATAGATAACCTCAGCCTACAGAGAAAAAATGGACAAATTAGAATCAAGTTCACATAGTGATTGGCAATGCTTAAAGGGTAAAATTATAATATAAATAAATATTAAACCTCAAGATACATACAAGCCATTCTTTGTGGCCTTGGCAGCTTTCCATTTTAAGTTTTTTGATGGCCACAGTAATCCCAGTGCCTGGTCTGGTGGGAGTTAGAGTATTTTCATCAATCCATCCTTTGAAGACACATCCAAATCCTCCTTCACCTAGTAGACTTTCTGGGCGGAAGTTCCTCGAGGCACTTTTGAGGTCATTGAAGCTAAAAGACTTGACACTGACAGAGACTGAAGCATCGCTAGAAGAATTTGTGAGAGATTTTATGCCCAAACTGGCAGATGATGTTTCTTGACCAGAAGGTGTTGAATACAAGGTTCTGCTTGGAGGCTGCTCAGACTCTGGAAAAATAAAAGAAAAAGAGGGGGGGAGGGTGAGAAAGATAATAAAAGATGTGTTAATAGCAGAGTTTCTTATCAAATGTTTCCAGAGCGATAGTAAAAGATACCACATGCTTTGGTGGTGATCAAATGATAGATTTTATAAATGTCCAGCATATTAAAGCCAGAGTACATCTTGAGGCTAAAATGGGATTGTCAAAGGAATAGGAAAGAGGTTAAAACTTACTCTATTACAAAATTTTCAAATATTATGAACACAACTCTATGGAAGGTATAATTCGACATTCATTAAAATGGACTTCACCATACTAGTCTTTAAAATGCAGACACTAATGAACTTTCGCTACACTGCATTGATGTAAGACAAGCAAGAAGATTTGAATGCAATGAGCAGATCTAAACATCCCAGAGATGATATCATCCAATAACTAGTTTCTAAACTTAGCCAGCCTTTTCAGGATAAAAGAGATGATTACTTTTAGCAACTAAATAGAGATGATTACTTTTAGCAGCTAAAAAGAGATTCCCCAAGTTATGCTAATGGAGAAGTGCAATCACATTGGAACACCCAGTAAGTGCCTTAAAGGTCATCAGGAAAATTTTTTAAATCCTAAGTTGGCAGTCAATGAGACAATAAACTTGCTGATGTAGTTTTCAGGACTCACTTTGGTATTACCACAAAATCCTTCCTCCTAAGGAAGAAGAGGAGATGAAGGCAAGGGTTGAGTTTGTTATAAATGTACACATACACAGAGACATCCCCAAGCAAATTTACGAACATGTTTCAGGCAACCCACCCCTCCCCCACCGACATCTCACTTTTTTGTTTTATTTTATTTTTGGGTAAAGACTCCCTCTCTCTATTTGAAGTCACAAGATGTTAAATATTCATTACACTTTCTAATCCCCACTGACAAGGAGGACATCAACAGAATCTACACCACCATGAACTTTATATTTTAAGATCTTCCTCCACTTGGAGACAATAGCCAAAGGAATAGTAAACAGAACAGAGGTAAAGTCAAATCTAGAGAATTTCAAGTACACCCAATAAAATCAGGTTTCTCAAGCCCCAGAATCACATCCAGACTAGTCAAAATCTACACCTTCAAGAACTGCAACCGAAGGACATCCAAAAAAAATTTACAGAAAACAAGGACATGCATCTGCCAACTATTGGCTTTTCTATAATAAAAAAAATAGCTACTGAAGAAATGGAATCTCTCAGAAAATAATTAACATAAGACAGAAGAAATGGAATCTCTCAGAAAAGAATTAAATAAGACATTAGAATTGTTAATCTTGCCTGTGGAAGGTACAGAAGTAGAAACATGAGCAAGTCTAACAGGTCGCCTGCAGCAATTTCCCATGGAAATTTGCCACAGCAATTCTCACTAAATGGCAACGATGACATGAAAAGGGAAAACCTTGATAATCTATTATGGAAAAACAGAGAAAGTATATCCATGGACACTGCATATGCAAGTCTAGATGACGGTGGATGACTTGGGTCAAAGTAGAAATTTCGAAGCCCTGTTTGCGTGCAAGAACAGGCTTAGTACACACTCGTTAAGTCGTAATTCCATAGATAAATTAATAGAATATTTGGGCTAAACAGATGAGACAGGAAACGGTACGAGACTTTTTGCGTTCCTGAAAGAACAAGTCAACAGGAATGGTTCACAGTTTCACAGCAGATGGCTCCACTTTTTTTTGGGTGAACAGCAGAATGCTCCACAATAACTAGTTTTGCGTATGATTGGGTTTATGAGATAGGAGACTCCGAGAGTTTAGATGCCCAGACGATGGTTCAAGGTCTCGTCCACTCCGACAAACGGGTCGTACTTGCATTGAATGAGTGGGCACACTAATTTGACATTAGTGGTTTGTTGAAGAAAATTTAGAAGTTCAACCAGCCCCTCTATTATTGAGGAGGTTATAATTTTTTTTTTAGGGGTAAGTAAGAGGTTATAATTTGAACTCTCTGTGATATATGTGATAGTCTTTATTTTTAAAATAAAACTATTAAATTTAAAAAATAAAATAAAATAAGTTTAGGGTGAGAGTTTTGTTACCTTATAATTTTGGTTTGCAAATATACTGGAATTCACTTGCTGATTTCTTAGTAAAAGGTACAAAAAAGTTTAGTTTATCCGGAGTCTAGTGACTTAATTTTAAATATTAAGATTCAAAATATTCATTTAGCATAATAAGTTTATGGGAAGGAGGTAGCTGAATGGATGTGTGAATATGTTAATTGAACAACTCTAAATTTCTACCGTCAAACCTGTTGACTAAATCTGAATTGTCCGATAAAATTTATATTTTTTTCTCCTATTATTTATGGGTTAATTAAGATAACCTTCTATCATTGGTTAAATTTTTAAAAAGAGAAAACAATGCTCGATTCTCACTAATGGTTAGAGTAACGGTTAAATTTCTTCTTCCTTTGTTCCTTCTCTATCTCTTCCTTTGTTCCCTCTCCATCTTCATTTCCATCAGCTCACGAAAATTCTTTCATCTACGTTCATCAAGTTTGGACCATTTGATTGCAATAATTATTTTGTCATCTTGAAGAAGTGAAGAAAAAAAAATCGTCTTCCTTGAGATACCATGAGTCTTTCTTGTTTCTAATTCCATCTCGAAGGATACAAACAAGAGATTCCCACATATTTATGGTCAGTGAATCTTCCACAAAAACCAGCATTTTTCTTCTAAGTCTCTCTAGAAAATCAGTTGTGTTAAACTTGTAGAAGAACTATATTAGAGAAGAAACCGAGGAAGAAGAAAGTGTTAAACCTGTAGAAAAACTATATTAAAGAAGAAACAGAGGAAGAAGAAAGAGATGTTACCGCCAATGAAAATCGACAACGGGTGATATTAAGTTAAACTTATCTAGCTAACCTATTCACACGTCCGTTCAGCTACACTTTAGCCTAAGTTTATTTATTTAATTACTTTAATTTTATTTCATTTGTATCGATTATTTTAGTCTCCTTTATGGAATTCTTATTTTCTTAAGGATTTAGAAGAAGTATTTCATATACTCTATTCTGATATTAGTACTTCAATTATTAATATTAATCATTCATTGAATTAATATGTTGAGCACAATCCTATAGCACTCAAAAGGATCCAATAGTCAAGTGCAAGATTATTGGGGAAGCCAGGAATTGTTTCATTTTAGAGGCTGATTTGCATTTTTTCGGTTACACCATAGAGGGCATCTATGGTTTGAAGGATAGTGTTAAATGACATGACTCAGCCCACCATTTACTAACATTGTTCTTTGTCCAAGTCCCAGAAAGAGGCACCACAATCAAACATTAGAAAGCTCTTGTATTTGATATGTCAATTTCTACTAATTTATTTGATCTCTGAATATTCTGATATAAAATTTCCAACAATTCTTAAGATCGTAAAGAATTAGTTTATTGAGGGACCAAAAGTTTGACATGGTAAATAACCTTATGTCAATGATGGAGAATTTAAAGATTATCTCTCACTTTGTAGGAATTAAATTAGCTGGTGGCTTGGATAGTAACAAGTCGATAAGTGAATATTACATATGAGGTTATGTTTACCAAAAAAAACATATGAGACTATGAGGTTTCAAGTATTATTGATAGCCTATCGGTGTTAACCAACTAGTTTGTCTTTCTCGGATATGAGATTGTTGCAATGGTTGAAGACGGATGCCCCAAACTCCGCCGGGTGTTTTGTTGCCGGTCCCAAGCCCGAGTAAAGGAGGAGGGTTGGTGTGTAAGGTTAGCCAGCCTTTGGGAAAAAAATCTAGCCAAACATTTTTTCATGGATTCAACCTTATATGATAAAAGCTATGCTAGGGCATTCCACGACAAAAGAAGCGAGCACTACACTATGGCCCGGGTGTAGTGATAAGTGGGCAAGGGTTAGCTAGGGCATCCCATGTAAGTGACACGTCACACCGGCTCCCGGATGCGGTGAAAGTAGGCAAAGGTTCTGCACCTGTAGGCGAGTGCCGGTAAAGAAGCTAGTCCATAAACGTACGATTAGATTGGCATCTTGGAACATAGAATCTTTAACTGGTAAGAGCTTAGAATTGATAGAGGTTATGAGGAGAAGAAGGATTAATGTAGCTTGCATTCAAGAGACTAGATGGAAGGGTAAAAAACCAAAGAGTTGGATGACTTTAAACTATGGTATATTGGGGATAAAACAAATAAAAATTGAGTGGGTATAATAGTGGATAAAGATTTAAAAAATGATGTGGTGGATGTTAAAAGAGTGGGTGATAGGATTATTGCTATCAAGCTTGTAATGGAGAAAGAGTTCATAAATATAATTTGTGCATATGCACCTCAAGTAGGATTAGATGAAAGTCTAAAGCTAGAATTTTGGGAAAATATGGATGAATTGATGCAAGGAATTCGTCAAGGAGAAAAGATTATCATAGAAGGTGATTTAAATGGACATATTGGAAAAGATCAAAGAGAATATGAGAGTGTACATGGAGGATATGGTTTTAGAGAAAGGAATGAGGAGGGGATTTCAATTTTAGATTATGCTACTTTGCTTTTGATCTATCTATTATAAATACTTACTTCAAAAAGAGATGAGCATTTAATTACCTTCAAAAGTAGACAACATGGAAGCCAAATAGATTTCTTCCTAACGTGGAAGGACTGATAAATTGTTGTGCAAGGATTGCAAGGTGATGCTTGGGGAAAGCTTAAGCTGCACAACATAAACTTGTGGTCTTGGATATGTACTTAACCCAAGAATGCATAAAAGGTCCAAGGTAAACTATCCCGAGAATAAGATGGTGGAATTTGAAAGTAGAGTGCTCAAAATCCTTCGTTAATAAAGTAGTCAAACAAAGAAAATAGGATTTTAAAGGGGATACCAATGCAATGTGGAATGACATAGCTATGTATTAAGAAGGTGGCTAAAAGTGTCCTAGGTGAATCAAAAGGAAAGCTCCATTCTTATAGAGAGACGTGGTGGTGGGATAGTGAGGTTCAAGTTGCCATTAGGAAGAAAAAAAATAGTTTTAAGACATGGCAAAGAACTAAGGATGTTGAGGATCTTCAGAGGTATAGGTTGGATAGAAATGAAGCTAAGAAAATTGCGGGAAAAGAAGTATAAAGAGTCATACAATTAGTTAGGCACGAAGGAAGGGGAAAATCTATTTATAAGATAGCTAAGATGAGGGATAGGAAGAGTAGAGATTTTGACCATGGATGTATTAAAAATGGAGATGGTAAAGTATTAGTTTGTGAGGACATTAAGAAAAGATAGAAAACATATTTCTCTAGTTTACTAAATGAGCATTCTTCAAGCACTTATGATTCGGACGATTACACCTTTCACCAAGGCACCAATGTCCGAACTTAAATACGTAGAATTTCGATGTCCGAAGTAAAAGAAGCTTTAAGGAGGATAAACTCGGCAAGACACAAGGTCTGATGAAATCTCAATTGAAGTATGGAAGAGCTTAGGAACCCATGGACTAGTTTGGTTGACTAAGTTGTTTAATAAGATTATGAACACAAGGAAAATGCCAAATGAATGGAGGAGAAGTGTCGTGGTCCCAATTTACAAAAATAAAGGAGATATTCGAAATTGTAATAACTATAGGGCATTAAATTGATAGCCATATAATGAAATTATGGGAAAGAATAATTGAAACCCGTTTGAGACACTTAACTACGATTCTGAGAGAACCAATTTGGGTTTATGCCTAGAAGATCTACAATGGAGACTATTTACCTAATTAGGAGACTTGTGGAAAGGTATAGAGATTGTAGGAAAGACCTCCATATGGTATTTAATGACCTAGAAAAAGCTTATGATAGAGTCCCTAGAGCGTTAATTTGGCAAGTACTAGAGAAAAGAAGTGTTACAAGTAAATATGTAGATATAGTTAAGAATATGTATGATTGTTAAGGTGACTAGTGTTAAAACAGGTGAGGGGACAAAGTAATGAATTTTCGATAACGGTTGGGCTACATCAAGGGTCAACTTTGAGCCCATATCTATTTGCTGCAGTCTTGGATGAATTAACCAAAGACATTCAAGATGAGGTCCTGGTGTATGCTTTTTGCGGATGATATTGTGTTGATTGATGAGACCCAAGTGGGGATTAATACCAAATTAGAATCATGGAGAGTAGCTTTAGAATCAAAAGGCTTTAAACTTAGTAGATTGAAAACAGAATATCTAGTTTGTAACTTTAGTCATGAGCGGGCGAGATGATGAAGTGGTGATCGATACTTGACAATAAAGAGATTCCTTAAAGTGATTATTTTAGGTACCTAGGTTCAATCATAAGTAAAAGAGGTGATTTAGAGGATGAGGTTTCCCAAAGAATTAAAATAGGGTGGATGAAGTGGAGAGGTGCGTCTGGGGACTTATGTGATCGGCGTATTCTATTAAAGCTTAAAGAAAAATTTTATAGGGACTGTTGTTTGACCAGCTATGATGTCTGATTGCAAAGTGTTGGGTGTTAAAAAGAATCATATAGATAAACTCGGTGTAGCTGAAATGAGGATGCTAAGATAGATGAGTGGCAAAACTAGAATGGATAAGATAAGAAATGATCATATTAGAGTTGATCTGGGAGTGGTTACAAAAAAAAAAAAAAGAGTTGGTCTGGGAGTTGCTCCCATAAGTGATAAGTTTCGAGAAAGTCATTTGAGGTGACATGACCACGTTCAACGAAGACCTATAAATGCCCTTGTACAGAGAAGTGATATAATCCATATTGAAGGAATTAGAAGAGCTAGGGGTAGACCTAAGATAACTTTAGGAAAGTAGTGATAAAGGATATGTATAACTTAGGCATTGTATCTAGCATGGCCTTGAATAGAATTGATTGAAGGGCAAGAATCCATATAGCCGACCCCATTTAGTTGGGACAAGGTTTATTGTTGTTGTTGTTATAAATGCCCTAAATTTTTTATTTTGATGGGTTAGCCAATTTATATGAAAGATTTAAGTGTTTATTCTACCATTTTTCTTAAAACTCTTTAGCCTATCAGTATTTATTGTTCAAAAAAATTTGATCATTAAGATTTAAAAAATGTTTACCAAATGCAATGTAAGTAGTCTCTTAATCTATTCTCAGTGACTTCTTGACAGTTGAGACTACTTTAGTAATCATTTATTTATGATATTAATTAATGGATATAAATATTGTCTTAGGATGACTCCATTTATATTGTTGGACATAACATAATAATATTTAATTACTACTTGAAAAAAAAAATGGTAATTTTAAATCTATGTATCTACTTACTACAAAATTTTTCTAAAGAAATTTTTTGTCCCAATAATAGATGATTTGCTTTTATTGAATTAGATGATTGAAAGATCAGATTATATGTTCAATTTGAGCTTGAGCATAGCAATGTTGTTTGACAAAGAGTATTTAGTAATCATATTGGATTTGTCAATACTTGAATATACAATTTGTGTAAGTCATTATATATGACTTAGTTAATTGCTTTTTAACTTTGCATATAACAATCCTGTTGACTCTTTGAGGAAATTTATACCAAAGCATGAATTTTCATCTACTAAATATGAGAAATATTAATTTAAAAAAAAAGGAAAGAAATAAAGAAAGAGATAAAGATTTAATTTGCAAAGTTGTTCTCAGATTTTTTTCCCCCCACTATCATGTGATGTATTGACTTATGGACAAATTGCTAGTCAAAGTGAATAACTGGTCTATTTATATGTTACATTATAACTATATTTAGTTTGATATTTAACAACACTATCGAATAGAGTAAAAAAAAATTAACATTGAATTTTTGAGATCATAACATTGGATAATTTGTAGTTATATTGTTACATAATATGCTTGGATCAAACTATGACTTGTTGTAATAATGTAAATTGATGACCTATTAGTGACTTGAAATGAGTTTTTTCAATTGGTTGCCAAGTCACATTTTCAAAGGTTGGATGCAATTAAGAGGAAGAGTGAATTGAACTGTATAGCCATCTGAATCCAATGATATTGTAAAGGTAACCAAATATAAGGCAACATGATATTCGCTGAACAATATCATTTTTGTGAGGCAATATTTTGTAGTTAGCTCAAGTAAAGGTAACTAAACATAAGACAACAACCCAAGTCAATTTTCAAAGGTTTTATATTTGCAAGAATTGTTGAGTCCAAAATATTCATATATGCTTGGAAGGAAACAATACATTGTTATGTATACTTGTGTTATAGTGTGATATGGTGATGGTACAAGTATGCAACTTGAAATTACTTGATTTATTGTGAAATGTGGAAATTTTTGAACTCCATAGCATATGATATATTATACTAAAATGGTACAATAAGCAAATCAAGTGAAGTTTATAAGAAATGAAAGTTAATTAAGAAAAGAAGGCATAAAATAAAAATTGAGAGATATAAACCTTATTTATCATATTGATAGGGTTCCTCTAGTTTAGTAACATGGTGTATTATTTCTAGATATTATGGAAGAAGAGCAACTAGAGTGAACTACACTCAGTAATTGCCAATATTAGTTTATATTTCATATAGTGGCAAAATTTCATATATTTTATTGATATTGAAATTAAAATTAATTAAAACTTGATGGATTACTCAATATATGTAAAGTGAATAACAACTCATGGCTTCAGGCAAGAGGAAAACTTAATTGACAACCTCATGATTGTTTAGCTCCTGAACAATCATAAGGTATATAATTTTAGTGAAGTTTTACATGGCTTGAAGTTGGCACCTACATGGTAACATGGGAATTAGAAAATGTCTATGGTTTCCATGTGGATGATAATACAAGTATGTGAAGCAAAGTATCACAACGAGAAAGATATATGAATCGACCCAGGATATAGTATTGTAGCACAACCAGAACCTTCTAAAATTCTGTCTTTATGACATTAGGAGAAGATGTATGATTTTAGAAATGTAAAATCTTTACAGATGATATCTCAAGTCCATCATGTTGATATAGAAAGAAAATACATAGTTGTTTCATGATTTTTATGTCTATGACATTTGTGGTTAATGATGCTTTGCAAAGTAAATTAATGTTAAACCTAAGTCTATGGGTTCTAAATCTCACTTGGTTAATTGGCGACATGCTACACCGATATTGCTCTTGTAGTGGATAATTGAACCAATATATCGGAATCAAGGAAATTATTACAAGTAAGCTTTACCCAAGGTTATGAATAATTTAAAAATACTACGAATAATGGCATGACTCACATTATTGGCCCGTTATACTTGTTGGGCTTGAAAGGCATTTTTTATGCTAACTAGGTATTTGATTTGTAAGAAATTTTGGCTACTAATGGATATGTTTTTATTTTAGATAGCGGTGTGATTTTTTGAAAGTCGATTCAACAAACCTACTGATATAGGTTCCACCATTAAACACTCCCGTCATAGAGAGTGATTTCTTAAAGGCTGACCAAATCAACCTATAAGATTTGGATTCACCACAGAAAATAAATTGTGTAGCTATGGTAAAAGCTCGCTTTGCAATCAAATGGCTAAGAAATCTAGTAGTGGATATTTGTTGTTACGAAGATGTTGGAGCCTTTGATACATCAACGCCGTGGCTAACTGAACATCCATTACAAATGGTTAAAGCAAGATTTGTAGTGGTAACATAAGACATATATGTCTTATGGCACAACTTGATGATGAATATGTTGAACCGTGATAGTAATTTTATACTACTTTTGTTAAAGTCGGAGGGAAGTGGTACAAACATGCCTATAACTCTCTGGTCATCAAGGCATTCATGATACATCTAAGGTAATAGGTTTTTAGCCCATATCGAAGTCAATGTGATGGAAACCTAACCTACGATCCTTGGAATTAGGTTCAAAAGATAAAAACAAAAAAAGTCATTGTATTGACTTGAT